>NC_069129.1:69763641-70064891 GCF_026914265.1 Mya arenaria | reverse complement strand
TGAGAAATCTCAGTAAGTAATATGTGAGTATTTTAGAGGTGTATTTTTGCTGCGTCATTTTGTTGTTATTAAGTACAATTATTCAATAGAGCAAATACAGAACAAGTGTATCAGTGCTAGTTTTGAGTATGTATTCTATTTCATGTCATTGAGTCATTGAGTTCTAGGGCCAATGTTGTGAGGGGCATTTATTATTGTAAAAGATTTGATGATTAATACTTTGTGTAATTTCATATTATGCATTGCATTTATTTGATATTTGGGAAATAAATTGCATTTTTCAGAACCAGCAAAATCCATTTTCACAATTTACTGTGAATCTTCTCTGAATTTATTCTGGATATTGTAATGGTCGTTTGTGTGAGAACCTGGTTACCATTTGTTTTATAAATATACAAGTATTGTAAAGAATTGCTTGTCTTACCTCTTTGCCCTGATTCGCTTTTAATAGCTCTTGTTCTAACCCTCGCTCCTTTGCCTGAAGACGAAACGTTTAGTAAGTAGTATTAATAGCAATGCTTTTTTCGAAATTCTGTAAATGGTTTACCACCAAAACTGCTAACACTGTAGATCGGTGAGATAGGATTCATTTTTATTTCCAAAAAGTCTCACATTTCTGAATTATCAAGGTCTTTCTTCATTTGTTTCAGCTTATTATACAGTTCCTTCTTTGACTAAAAACGTGTTAACATTGTGGTGCACTTCTCTTCCGTATAAAAATGATTTTTTAAAACATTCTATACAGTTAAAAATAGATACCATAATAGCTCAACCATTGTGCTAAAATGACGGGAAATACCAACATGTTAAATCAAAGTTCCAAAAGTATGAAAATAAATATAAAGGTTAAGTGTCAAACATTATTAACGATCTCAAAAACATTTATTAAATGGAACTTCAGCTAACAAAAATCCATCTAGCATCAATAATCATGTTCATTTTAGCCTTTGCAGCATATACTAAAATACTAAAATTGAATATGTATATTTAGATAAGTGAACATGTCAATAAATATATATATACATTTTGCAATATTTATCAGAGAGTTGATATTATTGCAAATGTTTGACGAAGCAATAAGACGAACAAGAACTTTTTTCCTATACTTATATATAGGTTGGGTATAAAAGACTGGCTGGACCGGACCCGTTTCGGATAAACGAAAATGTCCAGGTCTGGGAATCGTTCGGAAGTCCTCAGAATTTCGATTGCTATGTGTGTATTTTAGAGCTGTGATTTATTCTACATTATTCTGTTCATATTTAGAATATCTATTCAAGAGAACACATATAAGCAGTGTATATAACTTTTGATTTTATAAGATATTCAAGAACATTTAAATCACAAAATAAACGACTAAGAGAAAAATATATCATGTGTCTTTAATGGGTCAAAATACTTTATTGAAGAGGATATCAAATTGAAATATTACCAATTAGACGATATGTATAAAAAACAGAACAGCATCTTCTGTATGTCCACTACGAATTTGATAATAATGCCGTTTACTAACTGGCAAGACGAATAGTCTGATTTCGTACCAATTGACCACCGTCTTGGTGAATTGAATAATAATGAACACATGTACTACATTTTAAATTACTTGAATATTTTAAAATACGTTTGAAATGCATATGGAACGAATGAAAATGTTGATTGTTTTTGTGTGTTTTTGTGAGTTTGAGACAAAGCAATTTGAAGTAATTTGAATGTACATTCTTGCCCAAAGCAACATATTTATGATTTATTGTTTCGGTGACTAGAATTGTTACATATCCTAAGATAATAGAGAAAATGAAAGACTTGCCGAGGCCAACATATCCTGAAGAAGTTCGTCAATTTATGGGGTGCGCAGGTTTTGACAAAAAAAACATGATTAATTAACGTCATTTTATGAGACTACTTCATCTAGTTATGCCCATATACAAATGCAGCCTTCTTAGACTCAAGTGTATTATAAAGGTGTTAGCTTTGATGTTATATTATCTTAACATTGTGAATAAACCACCAAAAGTTAAAAAAGTTGAGACATTGTCAAGAATGCCGAAATGAAGTGAAGAGGTAACATACATTGAACAAAAAATGTGCAAGCAATATGTTCTGTAGCTAAACCAGTGTCTTTGATAGACGAAAATGGTCAAGAAGGTTATCACAAAGAGCCATATGGATATTACGAACGGAACAGAGAGGGATTCATATCAAAGGACCATGGATTGCAGCTGTGATCGACGCGTTTCTTGTCTTACCTTTTCAGAATTTTCTATGCTCTGTTTCGCTTTCAATAACTCTTGTTCGAACCCTCGCTTTGCCTGAAAGAATGAAAGCGAAACTTATAATTGGTAGTATTAGTTAGAATATCAATACACATAGACATATGACAATGCTTTTATCGAAATTCAATTCATCTTAGTTATCCTTAATTATTTGTTTAATAGGAATGACTACTGTAAATGGTTTACCAAAACTGCTATCCTTGTAAATCGGTTCGATAGGATTCAAAAACATGTTCTAAAAGGTCTCACCTTTTCTGAATCATCAAGGTCTTTTTTCACTTGTTTCAGCTCATTACAAAGTTCTTGTTTTGTCTGAAAACGTGTTAACATTGTGGTGCATTTCTCATCCGTATGAAAGACGAATTATGATATTCTATACAGTCACAACTAGACACCATAATAGCTTAAGTAAGGCATACTTTGATAAGATTTACCTTTTACGTGTTTTCTTTATTCAGGATTGTTGGGATAAGAGTGAGGTTTGTGCACATAAACTGGTTTAAACCCCCATTAAATTTACATTGTACTGACCGTTCTAAGGCGGTACCTAACAATCCTTGTTAAACATACCTTGTTTTTTAAAAAGTATATGCAATGAGCTGTTTGTGGAGTCTTGTGCTGTTGTTCCATGTTTCTTGTTTGTGATTTTTCGATTTTGTGTTCTATGTCTTTGGCGTTTACCCTGTGCCATTAAACGGGTTTTATGTCTAAACGTTTGGCTACTGAGCTTGTTTCTGTAGTTTTCACATAAGTATTGTGCCAAAATGAGGGGAAATACCAACATATTAAATCAAAGTTCCTAAAGTATGATGGTAGTTATAAGGCGTCAGAGAAATTTGTTATAAATTGTCTCTAAATCAATCATTAAAGCTGTTTAATGTTACTACCTCTCACTAAAATTAGTCTAGCATTAATCATCATTAGAGCATAAACTCTCACTTAAAATAAAAGCAATAATCATCATGTTCTATATACACCATTTCAACATTCACTTGAATACTGTGATTTGATATACATATTTAGATAAGTGAACATGTCAATAGCGGTCCTTTGTGCTGTATAGATATTTTCTTTAAATCTGTGTTCTTTTTTTAAGATAAACTGTTTGTAAATCTACCGTATTAAATCGTAGTGTATACCTTATACTTTTTAACACAAATTACGGTGCAGGAATGATATAATCTCATGCAATAATTTTCATATACAACTTGTTTTATAACTATGCAAATTAGATAACCGCATCAAAGAAACATGTATTCATTCGCGCTATCAATAAGAAGAAGACAAGCAAGAGATATCCTGTCAGTGTGAACAAACACAGCTCCACGATGAAACGAAAAATGGTTAAAAAAGCTGGGATTCATCCAAACAAACGACTCCCTGATCACAGCGCCAGAACATACCTCGTCCAAATATTGAATGAGAACTATTCTCCCACCAAATAATGCAAATATAGGGGGATAAGAGCATTGTACTTAGAAACAAAAATAGTGACATAAATCCAAATCAACATAAGGAAATATCCAACATCGTGTACTCCAGTGAAAAAAATCCTGCCTTCTTCCATGCAAAATGCTCCATCTGTGCAGCCTGCCAGCAATTTTCAAGTTCACCCGGTCACTGGATATACAAACCATCTCACCTTTGTTGGTGGATTTTACATTGTTTTATGCTCTAATTCACGGAGGTAATATACATGCGCATATTCATCAAAATGACAATAATCCATGCTGTAATCCACCATCTTCAAAGCGAATGCGCACTATTGAAAGCGACAATGACGCTACCCTACGGTATTTTCAAACTTCAACCACCAAACGAAATGTACATACTCGTATGATAACAAATGACGACACGAAGTTATAACATGACTCCTATTATTGGTTTGAACATCGGTTGATAATTGAGACATGATATGTTTTTATTGTAAATAAAATGTCTTTATGTCGTACTTTTTTCTTTCTTGTGGATAAAGCACCCTAAAAAGACACACTGTATTTTTTTTGCACTCGGACACGACAATCTGTATAGAAGAAACTTTGACCTACATTTCCACTGGTATCAAATTTATTAAAAGTCGTCATTTAATGTAAAAACGATACATACTCGGGAGAACCTCGCTTTAAGTTTAAATAATTCGATACAAAATAAACACTCAAATAAATATCAATATAGTTATATTTTGTTAAAAATACTTCTATCGGATCATTTAAAAAAGATTTTGTAGATATGACCGTATCGAATTATCGTAAACGTTGCTAATGAAATTAAGGCTTTGGAACACGTAACACTCTGAAAAAGCTTTGGTTTATAAAATAGCTGAAACAAAGTCTGCATGGTACTTAATTCGTATATAACATAAATCAATAATACATTGATATGTAATGACCTTAATGTCTCTTGCAAAAGTTTACAAAATTTGAAGATTAAAAGAAGTGTATGGGATTGAGAAACTCATTGGCGAAAACAACGAACTTTACAAACGAATTTAACGTAAAACACGGATCAAAACCCTTGTCATGAAATGTTTTGCTGTTCATTCTTAACGTTTAACGAACACCTGATCATTTTTACATTTGACAGGGATGTGCATACTATTTTTTTAAATAAAATTTACGTTTTATTAGATTTAAGCTTAAAACTAAAGGTCCCTAAATGAGTGTTAGAGGGGTTTTATGAGCATTGTGCAGCCACAATTCATGGCGTTTCGAAATGGGTCGTTGTTAACAAAAGCACATAGAAAGGCTTCCAATTAATATTTTGAATGCATTTTTCAACATTTCTTCACGGTGTTTTGATTAATATTATATATATATATCTTACGTTATACTGTTTAATTTAATATTTCTTGGAATTAATTTGCTTCTGTCCAAACAAATTCTAAGAATAACCTTTGTTAAATGATCAGATATTTACCTACAGATTTTTATCATTAACAAACTACCGCACTATCCAATGAAAAGAGCATATTTTAATGTCACATAATCCTTTTCATTAGAAAAATAAAAAAGATGACCGAATACGATGTACTTGTAAAATACACCAGCCACCTTTTTCAGACTTTTGTTGAAAACGTTCTAATTGTTATATTATTAATCAAACAGTATTCTATAAAAATTATTCAGTATTTTGATATCTAAATCAATAACAAATGATACCTCATATATTAATTCATTATTGACAATGGTCGTAAATGAATCATTTAAATTCATTTTTTTCCGCTTTTAGGGTCATTTCAAGGTCAAATACCACCTGTAGTTAAACATTTAAAAGGGTTTAACATTTGAGTGACAATAAGTGGATTTTTGAAGAAGAGTGGCAATAATAGTAGAAATTGCAATGTTATAAACCAAATTGTTCGGAAATGTTTGAAGTAAATGGCATAAATTGCTAACATGTGGTCGCAGACCAAATAATTTAAGATGGCGCCAAAAATGTCCACCATAAATTGCAAATACAGTTAAAATGTTATATTTGAAAATGACAATTTTTATTTAAAAGGTAATAGTTAAACAACTGAATTTTTACATGAATACTGCTTCCCACATAATTAACTTCCAGTTGACAAATAACATTGACCACTTTAAGGTTAAGGTCAAGTAAATTTCAAAGTCAGTGTATGAAAAATACGTTCAATACTTGTGAAAAAAACTACAGAAAAAAGCTCAGTAGCAAAAAGTTTAAATATCAACCCGTTTTTTTTACAGAATGATAACAAAATCGGTCGTTTAAAATAAAATTTCAGATTTCAGGGAAAGGCGTCAGATTTAATTGAAACAGCTAGGTGCCATACCAATACATGTTGCCAATTGTTGGTATAACAATTTGCGTTTCCAAAAGTTTTTCATTTTTAAAAGTGACTGTTGAATCTAAATGAAACAGTATTTCAATTTCAGAAATTTATACACAACGCGGACCAAATCAATGTTAAGATTAATGATCATGATATAAATCCACATTCTTGAATAGCAGTTAAAAACCCGGTATGCCGAAGTCGTCGGGACCTCGGGAAATACTTCGAGATAATAAACATTCGATGTATCTGAAACAATGTAGCACGAAACCCAAGTTAATTATTTCTGTACCCGTTTCGTGTATATAAAAATATCCATATTTTAATTATAAATCTTTCTTTCCTGACACGCGAACGCGTGATCGCAAACCGTCATTCAGCTCAACCTGCAGTTCAACTAAAAGAATAACGCAAATGTGTAAAATTCGGCAGCAGGGACTGAAATATGAGTTCGATATACCAATTTTTTTGGATAAAAAATCGACATAAGCGGATTGGTTTTATATAAAAAATGTAAGAATAAAATCGGGACTAGGAAAACAGTTTGACTTAACCAGAAAATCGATATGTAGAGTTGGACATTATGGCTTGCGACTGTACTTACAGTATCACTGGGACCACCTGATTAGTATTGGATATAGCATAAGAACTATGCTAAATGTGATTTATATGCCACTGAGTAGGCTCATTTCGAGCAGCACATGGATTTGTTTGACGTTAAATTGGCTTTTTGGTTTACAACATGTAGTCTGGTTGGCACTAAGTAATCTGAACTATTGCACAAGTGTTTTGTCTCTTAACGGTTTTTATGGTTGCCAACATATGGTATGTCTTAGAAGGGTTTGTTTGGCTCCGGTTGAGGAGTACATGAAAAACTGCACAGCAGGATACCCTGATCGGAGATCAGATAAGAGGGATCAATGCAAGTAGAATAAGAACAATACAGAGGTTTTGTACTGAACAAGTGTTTTTTGTGTTTGTTTGTTTGTTGTTGTTTGTTTGTTTGTTGTTGTTGTTGTGTTTTTTGTGTTTTTTTTGTGTGTGTGTTTTTTTTTTTTTTTTTTTTTTTTTTGGGGGGGGGGGGGGTACTTATAGAAGGCTTATACTAGGCATTTAATTGAGCAATTCAATGAGGAATGCTTGGCAGATTAGGGTTCGAAGTAGACCAAAATAGCTTACTTAAAATTTAGATTTACCTTAGTAGAGGTTTTAATCAGAAACACAACAAGGCGGTTTAAAATGGCTTTAGAAGACTATATAGGGCGTAAATTCTAGACCAACAATAGTCATATATTTCGTATGAATGTTAATGCTAAGGGGATTTTATAAAATGGTTTATACCGTGTTTTTGAGTGATAATTATAAACAAACAAATAATACTTTTTCCACTTTGAACTGTCAAATTTCCTCACCCTAGCACCTGCATGCATTTCAAGTACTTATGGATTAAATAAAACAATAGCACAGGCAGAGTTGATCTATATTCATTTGTCAACTATATAGCATAAAAACGGAAGATAAATAAAGATAAATGATTTCGAAATTTACAAAGTTAATACATTTCAAGGAATCGTAAAAGATATTGCAGACATTAACAGAATCCCTTAAAGTTAATGTTACTCAACAAACCGGTCCCTAACGACACGAAAGCCCGTCTTCTTTATACACGTTTTCATTTTCATTAGACATGTATTAATTCATCCTTTTTATGTCAACTGTATTAGGTTCCGCAATTAAATATGTAGACCAAGGTAAATGACTCCGGTTCTTTTTAACAACGAAATTGGGTTTATATCAATAATGTTTAGCAATACAATAATTGGAATTAAATCCTGCGTCTTCGTATTATTCATCTACTTACGTTTTCTGCTTCTGCTTCGTCAAGTTTCGCTTGCATCAATGCTTTGATAAGTTCCTTACGCGCCTGCAAATGTACGAGTTATGACAAATTGATAGTTTTAAACATGAAATTGTTTTAATAAGATACTACCCAAACACATATCGATAACGCCCCTAACGTTTCAAACTAGAGATTCAAATCAATTCAATATACCAGATAAGAAAACTCAAGGCGGGTAAATCCTTATCAAAATGTCCTGTTTTGGGCCCGTTTTATCATTCTTCATCACTTTAACTCTATGTGACATGTTTAAGTTTATTTGTCATGTAAATCGACATGTGTATACGAGTATAACCAATTGGCAATTCAAGCATATGAGTTTGTGAAATCTAAATTGCATTTATCTACATAATTGATATATGAGCCATGTTGGATCGAAACATTAACAAATTAAATGTTTCACTAATTTGTAAACATTCAGGAGAAAGTACATTCTTGTTTTTTATACAATGATTGATTCTGATGTATATAAATATTTCATTATCAGCTACAAACTCATCATCATTGTACGAGGCAGCGTGTTTATGTTAAGACAGAAAAATCAATGTGAAGGCATACCATTAGCGTTTCTTGACGCGTACTCTCAACTGACTTTGTGGTTCCTTCGTCGCTTCCATCAACTTCATCCTGAACTTCACAAACATCTCTCAAGTCTTCCAACAAGCATTTTAATGCCACCTTGTTTTGTTTTAGGCAAAAGTGTTTAAATGTATGTTTAAATTCGGCTTCCTTTAGCTGCTTTTTAACTTCCGAAATTCTCTTGTCAAAGTTTCGGCCCAAAAGGTAAAGGCTACCACTCAACGAGTTGCTAACAAAGTCATCGATTTGACGCTCCTCATCATCGATCCATAACAATTTCTCATCACAAACGGAAGAAATGCATGATAATGCATCTTGGTTTTCCTTGTTAACCTTACACGCTTCCTCACTAAAACCTCTTATCGACTCTTCCACGTTTCTCTTCAGTTTATTTTCCAAATCATCCAAATCTTCTTTGCATTTTTTCTCTTGGGTAATACTTGTTGTGTTTTTTCGATCAACTTCATCCTTCATGCACTTAATTACATCCCTTACATCACTTAAAGCTGCGGTCATATCATTAGCTTTGTCGTTATCAAAATGTGTTGCCTCCTTACACAAATCAACAACCTCATTTCCACATGAGCGATGATGGTCCGAATGAAGACATCGACTACAGATCATTGTATCATGACTTTTGCAAAACAAAAACGCTTTTTCAATAGGATGGTTTTTACACATATCCTCTGTGATATCAAACATTATACGCGCTGAATTGTTTCTACTATTTCCATACATCTTCAGAATATGAGTTTTAAATGCCCTACCTGTCTTATGAATTTCGACACACGCTTCGCCAATGTGTCCACATGTTTTGCAGCATGCAACTGCATGCTCCTTACAGCACATTTCACACTGTACATGTTTTGAAGCCATTTGAAATGATAAATTGAAATTTATTCTAAAATCCGAAATTAAAATGTGAAACAGATTTATAAAATGACAAAGTGAGGATTTCAAAATCAAAAAGATAATGGTATCACTGATAAGCGTGTACACATTGCGATCATGGTCAAATTAGTTCCTGGTTTACATAAAATCTTGTTCATTAGTTTAACAGTTTATGCTTGATCGCTTAGAAACAAATTCATTAAACAACTTTTGAACAACTTAGAGAGTTTTCTTGTTCTTCAATTCTCAAAAAAAAACTATCGACAGAATTTTAATATGCGCAAACGCAAATTGAGCAGTCAACAGTTTTGGTAAGAGAAGCTATTCTGTGTCTACTTGAAAAAAAACAACGAAAAATTATATATATTGGTAGTATTGACTGCCTTCATTGATAACTAATGTTGGCAAGATTGCTTTTTACAGTTGTTCAAATTGACTTATTTAACTTACTCTTTTGTTAAAAAACAACGTAAAAAACGGACACATACTTATTGGAAAAAACCGTGTCTAAGCCTAAAGTCATTCAATTCACAATACGTTTCGCCGTAATTTATTGATATACTTATTTTCATTGTTTTATAAATGACCAAGCAAGTATCATTTTCCCAGTTTTTGAAGAAGGGTGAATAAAAGAGGAATGCATCTTTTAACTTGCAATACCATCAGTGTTTTCGGTTCGCACCCTTGATTCGTGTGTGCGATCTGTTTGAGGTGTTTGTATTTGTGTATGAGGTTTTCTACAGTTTCTTTTGCCGTTTTGGCTTTTGCATTTTTCTACGACTGGCTTGTTCCAATAGTTTTTATTGTATTATTGAACTATGGTGTCATTCTTTCAAAAATGATTAGATTATATTCAAGTTCTTACAAGCAGTTAATTACATTGACACTACTGTACACCATTTGGATTTAACTAATATCAAAGCCTTAAAAACGCACTTGCCGCCAGTGTCGAAGCTTCAGTAACAGTGATTGTCCCTTGTTCAACATGAAACAATATTTCCGCCTTTGGGTTTTCGAACAACAACATTATTTTACCATTGTTTTGGATAAACAATGCTGTACATAGAAAACATAAAATAAATAGAAAACGATACTTCAAGCGATTAGGAAATATAAATAAAATTTACTCAGAAGCTGAAATTGTCCTTCTAGAACAGCTAAGGAAAGACTATCTTATTACCAGAATAAATAAAGCACAAGAGAACAGTTTAATAACGATGTATTGAAATTTTAGTTCTGGTTTAAAATGCAATATTTGAGGCATTTTTGAATATATGCAATCAACCGTTGCAAAAATCGAATCAAGGCAAGACAAACATCTTCTTAAGATAATAATCGTCTAATTTCTGAATCATTTCGTATTGATAAGAATGCCAAACCTTTCTGACAACACACTATCCTGTTGTTTTTCTTAAACACATATTAGTCTGCTGTTGCGTTGCATGCAAAGATAGATACGACTCGATCTGTTACTGTTCATTGCCTTAAAAAGAACAGGGGCAACAAATGTATGTTCTACCGAATAAAGTAGTACAAAAAAATAGATACTGATGGATAATTGTATATCAAACTAACAGTAAAACGGAAAACTGTGAGCTGGACAGCTATGCGAAAAATGTGAGGAAATCGTAGTCTGTTAACTAGATTCAGTGTCAAGCGGGTTCGCTGTCAGATCTTCGAAAATGTTTATAATGAATATGCTTTTTAAAAGTCCGGTGTTAACAAAAGAAAAAATCATAGACTCGACACCTAGTCAGATGTGATCGACACTTTACCTTTGCTTGGTTGGTTTTGAGGACAAAACACACACTAATTTGTAGTTCCCATCGATGTGAAATGACTTGCTACCAAACATTTGATCACATGTGTCCAGAACTGTTTCCCTGTTCCGACGAACGGCTGTACAGCAGAGGATGACTCGACAGTTGAGGATACAATCCTGTATTTGCACATACCCTAGATTGTTTCGATAACCTGAGCGATAGCGAAACTTATTACAGAGATATGGAAAGGATACAAAATTGTCATGCAATTCGACAGTTACCTGTGCTAAGAGGGAGGAGGTTTGTCCCCAAAAGCATTGAACATACTATGCATTTGAGAAAATTAAAATGTAAAAGAAACAAAATGGTTTTCTTGTGTGTTTTGAACCTTATCGAATTAACAAATGCACTATATAATGCTCATGACAGTATAACAAGTTGATGGTCAAAAAGTCGTATACATACAACGATGTGCCTACCACCAACACTATAGACAGAATATCGTCTTCGCATGTCCTCAAACTCGGACACATTGGAATGTTGCATGTATAAACATATACGACAAGTTTCAATAATCATGAATTTCATACATTTCACATAGCATGAACGACGAATACGCACTAGTTCAATATCGATCAAACAGTTCTCCGCATAGGGAGGTGACCACTGTTTATATGTAAGGACAAATGTTGTATGCTTTGAGGCTGTCTTGCTGTAACAGTGACTTAAGGGCCTCCCACAGCACAAATATGGGCGGGGAAGGCCAAACAATAAGACCTTTCAAAAGTTCGTATTTTTTTTTTTAGTTTTTAAGAACAATCTTTTTAGGAAATAAAACAAAAATCATTTGTGACATGTTTTAGGGTATTAAGGCAGTTGACCAAATTTTACGAAAGAAGAATTTCGACCAAAAAGCATTTGCATTATTTCGGAAAAGTCTATCAACAATATAACTATGTTTCTGTGTCAAAATGCCACAGACTCCCTAATCAACAATGTCTTGAGAGTTATTGATGATATATTTTCAAATAAAAAATATTCAATAAAATAACGAAAAATAGCGGCTTTAATTCATTTCCAGGTTACAAAAATGTCCAATCACCTGCACAAAGCCTTATGACATTGAATGTGAAGTACTCACTATTTTGACTCAAAACATATTAATTTTGTATAAAGACATTTTCAGTAAGATGCAATAGTTTTTTTTATTAGAAATCTGATAAAATCTTCCTCGCTATTCCGGCTACACATGTCGCAACGGTAATATGTATTATACTTGTTACATATTGAACCTCAAAACCAAATAAAAACATTTTTAAACATATTATGTGTTCGACCTTCAAACGACTTTCACACTGTGGAAGGGCCTTTAGTTTTGTTTTCCTACATATTTGTATTGTCCATGATGCACTCTCTACATTGCAGATTGAGAATGCTACTTCAGACTGATATTTTGTTTAAGTTGAAGTAATGAACATAGTTTATTGTTGTAGTTCAGTTCAGTACGTACCTGCACCTGAGATTAAATATTTGTGCTTGACTAGAATTTTTCTTTTTCTTTCGCCCTGACGCACCATGGATTCCGTGAATAAGTATCGGTAAATAACTTCAAATGAGTGAACTTTTTGAGGAAAACGTGACATAACTTTCTTTTGTTTAAATCAATTGGTTTTGAACTGACTTTTAAGAAAATTTATAGTTGTCGAATATGTAAAACGCTAGACAAGTAATTGTTTTTAACAATCTGAAGTTTGGCCTGTTTAGATAGAAATGTATATTGTACACCACGGGCAAGTTGATCGAATCCTTTCCGGGGCATTACTTTACGCTTTGTAAAATAAAAGTTGCCCAAAGCAGTTTAACGCCAGCGTTAAATACTTAACAGTAAATTACCTCCTACTTTACCTGTGCAACATTGCATCAATCTATAAAAAAAACATTCCAAAATGAAAGATTGGTGGAAGAAGAAAAAATCAAATAAAGACAGTAGAAACATTATTACGAAGTAATATATATCTAAAAAAATAGCATGGAAATGGACGTGATCTAATATTCTGTATTCTAGCCCCAATAGCTGTATTTTAGAATTTTTGCTTAGTAACTTAAAGGTGCTTTTGTTCAACAGTTATGTCAGGAGGTTATTTTTATAAGCATTACATTTAGTCTTTATGTTTAAACTTATTGCTATTGTGCTTGTTTTGTAGGTTTTCACATAAGTATTTTAATCAGAAACATACAATGTAAGCTTTATTTATAATGTCTTACCATATTGGTTTTGCTGTTTCATAAAATGTTTGACATTTATTGTCCCTGAGGTTTCCATTAAATTGTCAAAACTCAAAAAAGTTGACAACACCACTCTCATTGAGCATGGTTTTACCTTAAGCTTATTGCATTGATAATATATATATATTCATATGCAGAAATCTTGCTACTGATACATTTCACCTGCACATTTAAGGTTTCCACACACCTGAAAATGAGCACATAGCCTTGCAGATAGGCTCAAATCTCGCGATAACAAGGTAAAAAAGGTGGCCGCGACTTTAAGAGGTTCAAATCCACCGTTATATTTCAATAAACCAATGGAAAGCATGAAATAAAAACTATGCATACATGTATTAGAACATGTTAAAGAAAACTCTACATTGTGAGTGGACGATGTAAGAGTGACATATTTGGGCAAGTACAACATTACCTTATATTTGGGTATGTGGACACTACAAACATATATATAAATAGAACTTCCAATAATAGAACATTAATACAAGCGTATACGTACACAGGTGGTTGGACATATATGCGTCACACCACGGGAAACATAAATGGACGTAAAACAAATGTTAGGTCACTAGTTAACTCATTTTTAATTAAATGTTACTTTTAGGCCAAAAATCTTGTTATTAAACAACGGCCATTTGTGGTCTATATGGGTAATGTCCTTCGGATTATGGTACAGTGTTCTTAATTTATCTAGTATGCGCATAGGCATTACTTCTCGTTTGTACAAAACTGCCCATTCCACCTGGATTTGCACGAGCAATCTTTACCGCTAGAATTTCCCCAAGGTTTGTCGTAACTTTCATAAAGCTGGCATATTGGACTCGACGTAAAGCACTATTTTTACACTAGGTCTTTCTCCATTTGCTAGTCAGTAAATTTCTTAGATGCAATAAATGAATTCTGGAAGCAATGTTCACATTTCCTATCAATAGCTTCTGGATTTAGCTATTCTGGTCACTTTTCTGACACGGGTTCTGGTGCTTGCTGTGGTTGCGGCTGCATGCGCTGTTTCGGTTTTCGCTTCTTTGTCTGCTTCCTCTTCACTCAAATTATGTTAGAAAAACGTTTGTATATTTTGTATATTTAGTACAAAGCAGACATATTTTCGTATTTCTATTTTTTTAATTATGTCAATGTAACTTTTTCAACAATTATATGATTATTCGTTAATGTACACTTTACTAATTGTTATGCATGCATTCGTTATTATAATATCATAATCTTTATTACTGTATATACAGTAAACAAGTTCCAGACATTGAAATAATTACCTGTTTGATCCAACTCTTTATTGTCCCATTCATTAGGAATCAAAGCGCTTAAAGCGTTGACAGGCCTTCGACACCTGCTACGTTTTGTCATGTTATTTGTAACACATTAACATACACTTCTAAAGATAGTATATGCATGCCCATGAATTCTTTCGCAAATACTTTAAGATTTGCTATGTCGATACTCAATTAAACAGAACAGAACAGAATCAAAATCATGGAGTATCAGTCACTTGATTTAAACTCATTTTATATGTGGAATACCCAAATAATTACAAAAGTATGGAGTAATACTCAGTTATATATAAAATATTATCTAGAACTTTGGTTTCATAAAAAATGCACTGTCACGGATAAAGCATTTAAGCATTTTTAGAAAATCTACTGTACAATTCAAACACGAGTCGTATTTAATTTACTACCATGGTATGTCCGCTGAACTAAATGCATCCAACCAATTGCATTGGTCATGTTAAAAAAAGTTTATGTTTAAGGTCTCTTTTTACAATGAAAAGTTCCTCGAGAAAAATTACTTTGGATCGAATCACCCATATACTATTTGTTTCCTATATGAATTGATGTATCTTAATATTACCACCAATCTATGTCTCTCGTGGAAAAAATGAACAGATTTATATCAGTGCTTTATTAATATGAATATGCAACAGACTTTTGACTTTTTGTATAATTCGTTCATTTAGCTCATTTCGCTAGATAGCAGGGCAGAAGGGAAGATTCACATTGCGTTTATAATTAATTGTATATCTGAGGAACCACCCCTGTACTTTTTTACGTTTTGTACGTTTTTATGGAATTGTTATGAAAGATATCACAGCCAGAACTTCCGGGATTTATGCAGTTGATAGAAGTTGTCCCTTCATATCCGTGTTTTATAAGTGTGTTTTTGTATAATT
The DNA here is from genome assembly GCF_026914265.1 of Mya arenaria. Lineage (NCBI taxonomy): Eukaryota > Metazoa > Mollusca > Bivalvia > Myida > Myidae > Mya > Mya arenaria. The sequence goes on along the minus strand of NC_069129.1, from coordinate 70,049,224 downwards.
ACACGCAAACTATACAAACACCGATTTACTTATGGGTAAACTTGAAAATATTTTGCAAATGACACATAATTCCGGGGATAAAACCGTTAAACCTAGACTCTATTTTTAACCGATAATGTTAACACAGATACATACATATACGCGTAATTTATTTTGAATCAGTACGCGTTCATCTTGAAACCATTTTTGTTGTAATGGTCCGTACTCGATACTAAAATAATTGCGTTTTCTTTCATTTAATTGCGTCATTACTTTTAACCGCCACAGACGTTGTATGAATATCCATTGCAGCGCTACTTTCACAAGCTACTCACGCAAAAGGCAGCTTCGTAGCTATAAGAGCAGATTGGAAATGTAAATTAGGTTGTCGACCACCGCAGTTCTAATAGCGCTGGAGATGGTGCGCTCGTGGGCGCAATAATTCGTCAAATGTTACAAATGTTATGTCGATCTACAGACGGTAGATTCAGATTAACGGTTGTAAAAGTCTGCAGGCCTAGCGGCGTACAGCTCAAAACAGTTCTTGTCACCATTGTGAAGTAATATTATCAGAGCTATTATGCTGCTGCATGTTCAGGTCAAATGGGTCACCTCACCTGCCGTTTGTCTATCTTGATAAGCTGTGTTTTGTCTGACCCAGAGAAAGAGAATAAAATAAGCGGACAATTTCTATTTAATTGTGGTCAGAAACATATATATCAAATTATCTCTTATGCATGCGTTTAAAGGATATCTTTATCACTTTTGACTTCAAAGGTGCAATGGAAAAGGAAACAAAGAGTTGAAAGTGTACACATATGAAAGATCCAGAAACAAACATTAGAGATTCAATTCGAAAACGATTCAGAAAAGATGCAGTTTTCGAACAAGGTGGATTTTTAAGAAGCAGCATGGACTCGAATGATGAAGGAATTACTAGATTTTGGCGTTAGTGATCAAACAGATATTTAAAAGACAGAGCACTTATCTAACAGTTTTATACTGGATAAATGTGAACATGATTGCTTTATTTCTGTAAACAAAAGACCTGATGATCCTCGAAAGAATGAACAAAAAAATCAAGAAGACATGGATATAATCTGGTACCGGAATCATTCGCACATAAGTGTCATGTCCTGGAAACAAAATGGCAATGCAGAAATGGTCACATTCGCCAATAGAATGCATCAGGTGATACTCACTAACTTACAAAGTTGAGAACCTTTAACACATAACAAAGACACAGGTGAATGGGCATGCACGCGACAGGAGCCTGTCATTAAATAAGACTGTGAGAACAAGAAATTATTGTATTAAATCCTGTAACTTTGGCACCAAACCATTGACTCAAGGATTGAAAAACACCACAAGGTGCAAATAACAACACTGGTGTGTCATAGCATCCAAGCCTATCAGATAAATGCACTAGACGTAGAAATCACTTGTAGTTATGACTGGTGCATTTTCTATTTTCAAGACATGTACGATAAATGATCGAATGACTCTACATGAAAGGAAGCTGGGTATGTGCCAGACTTCACCGTGGCTCTGGAACCAGTAGCAATTAGGCTTCTAAATGAGTTTTTACATTCATTAACATTGTATAAAAGTGCTAAGGATAACGTTTATTCAAATATACACACTTATTACGTGGAGAGTTTTCACAATTCAGTCCTTAAATATCTCCAAAAATGACTACACTATAAATACCTCATAAAGCGCTTGTGGATGACTTAACTTTGTCTTAAGCAGTTCTGAACTTGAACGAACACGTTCATATTCCATTAACACCCAGAATTTTCTGTGAAGAGGCATACCACAAACGCACACATTTGGGAAAAAAGCTACATAAGAAAGACATATAAAGATGTAAGTGACATTTCGGAACTTCTAGTCAGTGCCCTCGAAGTACGAGAAATTCCTCAGTGCAAATTGTGGGTAGTTTTGTCAATGACGATGAGTTTACAGATTATTAACTGAATTCTAAGGTGTTATATAAACACTGACAAGTCACAATGTCTATAACATTTAATATAGTTTGTGTGTTCAGTGACATCTAAACCACAATTTAAGAGTTGAATCGAGTGCTCTATTTGATTACTACACCTATTATATTTATAGAGTTTATTCTCTTATCTTTCAATAGAGTAAATCTCTCTATATATTAATAACTATATAAATTATTGTGAATTGTTCTTCTTATATATATCTACATTTCAAGTTTCATTTCAATCCATTTAGTATTTGGGCCTGGACAAGTACCCATTAAAAAACAATCAGGTAAAGGGCAGACAACTTAAATGTATGCAGGACAGAATTAAGGTGCATGTGCTGTGCACGTTTTACCACATTGCCATCTATCTACATTTGAAGTTTCACTTCAATCCCGTAAATATTTTCCAAAATATGGCACCAATCATGAAAGAACTGTTTAAGGGGATATTACTTAATTTATATGCATGATAAGATTATGGTTCTTGTGCATTGCATTTCCTCCAACTGCCATCGATCTTTATACCAAATTTATATCAATCCAATGAGAAGTTCAGAAGTTTTTCTCCGTATTAGGGCGTGCAATGACGAATTTTGAAAAAAATGGCTATGTAATGATAATTTAATAAATATGTACGATGCGCTTCCTCTCATTGCTTTCTATTTATATACTTAGTTGTATTACAATACCATCAGTAGTTTTGAAGCTATGGCCCGGACAAGCATCAATTATGAAAACAAGTTTAAGGGGAGATTACTATATATATGCATGCATGATAGGATTATGGTTCTTGTGCATTGCACTTCCTCTCATCCTCATCTATTAATATATAGCATTTTATTTCAATCCTATCAGCAGTTTTGAAGTTATTCTCTGGACAGGCAGAAGTGATGGACATAGCCGTGACTATATGCTCCTCTCTTCTGATAACTGGTTTCATACATTGGCTGCAGGTAAAAGAAAGTTGGACAAAGGAAGGAAAGGTTGAAGTGGTTTCTAGGTGGAACTCAATGTGTTTCCAAGGACCACAAAACGAAATATCTTGGTTATTTTGATATTTAATTACTGCATCAATAACAAAATGTTTCATAAACAAATAGAATATAAGATAAATTGTAAGTGGTCAAACTGCATAAAGAGGTCACAAAACACAACATGTAAATCTATGTGTTACAAATTATTAATACCACATCATCCAGGTATGTGCACATTGCACATGTTTAAAAAGGCATGTATTATGCATGAGGGCAGTGAATTTGCTAGTATCATTGAGCCCAGAAGTACCAAGTTTTAACGTGCTTAATTCATTTGAAACCTTGCCATATATGTGTGGCTACACAGACAAGTACACATTGTGTTCACCAACCTCTTCATTCTATAACTTAGTCACACTGAAATCCTTCATTTAAAATCTACTATTAAAATGCATTACCACAACACCGACGTTCACCCATGGTGTGCCTAACGTTCACCCATGGTGTGCCTGACGTTCACCCATGGTGTGCCTGACGTTCACCCATTGTGTGCCTTTCACCGTATTCTAAGTACCCTAACTGATGTAGTACAATCTATATACTATACAAATTGAAAAAAATGGATGTACATCATAGAAGACTGCAATGTTAAATATATACAAAACACAACAGACAGTTTAATAGAATGTATCAAAAAATATTCAAACAACTCATCTTAATGACAAGTAGAATTTCTAAGCAAATTCTGTAAATTAAAAGAATGTTACAAAACTTGACACTAAATGTATTTATCATAAATTTGGAAGCTTTAGAAGCTTTTAATTTAATTATTATTTTACTTTTCCTCCCTCTTTGAAAAGTGACCGTTAACACCCTTATATACAATGGAGCATCCGGTATTGACAACACCAATCTTAACAAACATGGTTTTCCCTCAAACTTATTGCATTTATCATATATATTCAACTGCAGAAATTATGCTACTGATACATTTTACCTGCACATGCAAGGTTATCTACCACACATCTGTTAATCTTAAAAAATTACCAATTCTACGTTTATGTTATCAATTAACATTACATGGATGGAAGCCTCACTCCAACTTGTTCACGTGTCAGAGGTAGTCAAAGAATGCATTGATTGGTCAATTGAATGGTTGAATGACAGCCAGCGTAGTCCTAATTACAAACATCTCTGACTAGCTAATACAGTATCAAGACAGATGGACCATTTACATTACATCATCGCTACAACATGAACAAATCATCAACAAATAAGTTTTAGACAAGTGAATTGTTATCACAAAAGATGGTCTCCCCTAAACTAAATGGTTCATAAGGAACAAACATTTAGCAAATTACGCGGAGTTCATTCATGGCAACATAGAAATTGAAATCATTGCTTAGGAAATGTAAAATGGCGCAATATTCTGCCAGAAGAGGAAACATAGTTTAAGAATACTACATGGGATACTTCTTACCATAAGTATCTATCATGTCTTTCTGACCCAAGGGCAGGCGTGTAAGCTGGTAAAGTAGCTTGCCAATTACCGACCGCGCAGCGTGCCCACGGGTCAGATGTTTCTATTCCGACATGAAAAACAAGATTGATTTATTTCTTTGCATACCTGAAGTTGACAATTTGATGAAAACTTGATGTAGAAGACTAATTTTCTTACATTTCATTAAAAAGCGCGTGTGACGTATGTTTACTGACGTCATAAAGCAAAGAAATTTTATATCACTATTAAATAGTTTTTGATGATTATTTAATTTCATTTTTAAAGTCTTGCATACTTATATATTTAATTGTGCTTTATAGAAATGGCATTATGTTCTTTTCATATACCATACAATAAAAGAAATAAGAAGTGGTGCATGTTGTGGGTGACTTATCATACATGAGTGTTGAAAGACGGGCTTTCCCACCAGTGAACTAGGAACTTTAGACTAAGACAATACCACATGATGAATCAACAACCCTGAACCAATCAGGTCTAACAAATCTCACCTAAACAATATAACAATTACATCAATAATCTTAAATATGTATGACACCATGTCAGAGAAGTCTTTCCGCCTGGGAATTGCAAGAGTCTCCCAAGCTTTTAACATTAGGTAACGCAGAAGTCTTTCCCTTGGTGAATTCTAAGGGTCGGCTACATTGGGGAGAAATCTTTAGGCAGGGGAATTTCAAGCATCTCAGCAGCTTTCAGCTGGGCTTTGGCGGCATGTAGAAGGGAGAAGAGGTGGGACATCTCAGACTCCGTACGACACAGGTCAATCGCCTTCTTGAAAAGCTTGACAGCATTCACCATGTCACCCCTGTGTGTAGGAAATATCAGATTTATTACAGTATGTTCAAAGACTAAATAATAATAACATCACAGTGAAGGTCAACCTTATTCTACAACAGCTTGGCTGCACTTACACACAACGTCACTCCCATGAAAAGAACACTTAATAATAAGATTTTAAGAGAATTGTCAAACTCTAGTCCAAGACAAAATTCTTGTAATGTCATGGATAAAGGCTGATAGCCTTTTCTTGATCAGCTTGTCTGCATATACCTGAGATACAACTACTATACAACTTGAGGAGTTAAAATAAACATGTTGTTTGTCTATTTGAATAACCACTGGAATAACCATTTAACCATTCTGAACATAAAAATTGCAATAACATTTTTAAAACTTCTATCATTGTGGTCCACTCTTTCAATACCATTCTAAACCGTTTCTCTGCATTTTACCACATTGCCCATGTGGATAACAATGCAGTGATTCATTCTGAAATCTGCTTGAATGCAACTTTCGGACACACAAATTCAAAAACCATCATGGGCTTTAAGCAAAATATTCTGACAGTGTCCCATCATAATGTTGTGTACAAATTACATTAAAAAAATTGGCTGGCTGTGATTGCTCATCTCAGACCAAATTTATCCTTGAATGGTCTAGTGGTAAAGTTGCACCTCAGACAAACGGCAATACACTGGCTGTCAGTGTAATTTGATGTAAGTCACATAAATATTTCTCCGATAACCAAAATGACCCTCCATCTACTAAATTATTTTTGTATTGAAGATATTAAAAGTTTGAAATTTGTAGATAAAAATATGAAAAACCTTAATTGTGTAGGGGCTTGGAGAAAAAAGACAAAAGGTGATTGATTTGTACCTTATTAGACATTATTAAGTTTCCTTAACATCTCTGACTCACAGGATAGCATAAACTAAATCCTTTCTAAGGCCAAAGTCATAACTTGAGTTATACTTTAAGCCATTGTGGACCATTGGATAACTAACATGTAAAAGTTAGGCCCAAGTCATGACTTGATTTACATTAAAATCCATTTTGGACCATGAGATGGTTTACATGTGTATGTCAGTACGTACCTCTGCACCTCGATAGTTCCAAGCATCTCATAAGCGTATTCACACTTGTCATCCAGTTCAATGGCCTGCTTGATCAGTGTAACCGGTTCATCAATATTCTGTTTCCACTGAAGCTTCAGCAACCTGTGAATACAATACATTGGGAATATGATAATAAACAATGAGGCAAGCTCGAACATGTCATCCACGTCAATGACCTGCTTGATCAACACAACCATCTCTTTAATGTTCTATTTTCAATGAAGTTTCAAAAACTTCGGATCAGAGGGGAATATGCATAAATAACTATACATACTGATATTTCTCATTAAATGGCTGATAAGCAGCACCTGCTTGCAGATACCATTTAACCACTTATTGTGTTTGGCTTTTAAAGATGGTTAATGCTAGCGGTGTACACTATTACAAATAAGTCTAATTTAGATTGATAATCACTCCTCACTTTAGGTGTTATTTACGTTGTGATGACCTGATTCAACTAATTGATCTTATATATAGACATACTTTAGTCAAGTAAAAATTATGCATGTGACTTGCAGGGCCTTAAGATTTTTGACTGCTACATTTTGGTTTAACACAGCTGGGCGAGCTACCATTTATAAGTTTTTGAAGTAGGACAGAATGTTGTTTTGTTAGCATTCTGGTTCTCAGTTTCCTTTTATTGTAATATTTTTCATCCATCCATAATGAAACAAAACAAAGCTATCAGTGGATGAAGTAAGTCCAAGCCTGCAAGCCCAGCACTGGTATAAGGCTTTCTGGGCTTGTTGAAATTCTGGATTTTATATCGCAAGGTGCGTTAAGAATGCTGATGCCAAGTGTTAGTGTAAGAATTCAGCGAGTTCACTTTAAGTCTAGTTTTAATACTTACGCTCGCTGTACAAGGGTGTTGGCATTGTCTGGTTCTAGTTTGATAGCCGTCTCAAACTCATTGTCTGCATCGTCAAATCGCCCCAGGTCACATAATGCCTGTAACAGATAACTGGATTAAACTATCGAAAATATGTATAGGATACAAAGGGAAATAATGGTGAGAAAATTCTGGTTAAAGTGTGTGTTTCAAAGGGAGATAACAAAACAGACATAACAGGGCTGACAACACCAACAACAAACTAGAGCTGTCACAAGAGCAAAGAATACCCTAACAAGCCACCTGAACACAGGAATGGTAACCTTTTTCCTTGAAAAGGGGCCAAAACTCCATCAAACATTGGCTGGATTATAACCAAAGTGAAACTTGACCTGTACTTTAGAGTTTCAAACATGTGCACCAAACATTACTTACAAAAAATTGTACCCGTAATAAGCTTTTGTCCGTACACCAACAATTAGCAAGATGAAAAGGAGCCAAAACTCTATTTAAAGTTGGTGGTTTGTAACCAAAGTCAACCATTTTCGGCCTGGATGTGGCATGTGTGTTTGGTTGATGTTCACCAAGCTGAACAAGTGGGCTGATATCTCATGACAGTGTTGACAGATTGAAAAAATTAATTAATTTAGATACATATGTTTAAACCACAAAATACATGATTGGCTTAAGTTTAAACTTTATTTATTTTTTACATCTACTTGTGAAGAATGGTCTTGTGTTTTGGGGGAAAACTGTATAACCCAGAGAATACCCATTTGTTCAGCCGCTAGCCTAAAAGGTTGAGAGTGGTCTAGTGATACATTTATCAGCCTCACCCAAGAGGTTTAAAGTGGTCTAGTGGCTAAGCTGCCAGTCACTCACTCGAGGGGTTGTGAGTGGTCTTGTGATACAGTTGCCAGCCGCTAACCCAAAAGGTTGAGAGTGGTCTAGTGATACATTTATCAGCCTCACCCAAGAGGTTTAAAGTGGTCTAGTGGCTAAGCTGCCAGTCTCTCACTCGAGGGGTTGTGAGTGGTCTTGTAATACAGTTGCCAGCCGCTAACCCAAAAGGTTGAGAGTGGTCTAGTGATACATTTATCAGCATCACCCAAGAGGTTTAAAGTGGTCTAGTGGCTTAGCTGCAAGTCTCTCACTCAAGAGGTTGTGAGTGGTCTAGTGATACAGTTGCCAGCCTCTAAGCCAAGAGGCTGAGTGGTCTCGTGGTACAGTTGCCAGCTTCTACCCCAAGAGGCTGAGTGGTCTCGTGGTACAGTTGCCAGCCTCTAATCCAAGAAGCTGAGTTGCCTCGTGGTACAGTTGCCAGCCTCTAATCCAAGAGGCTGAGTGGTCTCGTGGTACAGTTGCCAGCTTCTACCCCAAGAGGCTGAGTGGTCTCGTGGTACAGTTGCCAGCCTCTAATCCAAGAGACTGAGTGGTCTCGTGGTACAGTTGCCAGCTTCAACCCCAAGAGGCCGAGTGGTCTCGTGGTACAGTTGCCAGCCTCTAATCCAAGAGGCTGAGTGGTCTCGTGATACAGTTGCCAGCCTCTAATCCATGAGGCTGAGTGGTCTGGTGGTACAGTTGCCAGCTTCTACCCCAAGAGGTTGAGTGGTCTCATTGTACGGTTGCCAGCCTCTAATCCAAGAGGCTGAGTGGTCTGGTGGTACAGTTGCCAGCCTCTAATCCAAGAGGCTGAGTGGTCTGGTGGTACAGTTGCCAGCCTCTAATCCAAGAGGCTGAGTGGTCTGGTGGTACGGTTGCCAGCCTCTACCCCAAGAGGTTGAGTGGTCTAGTGGTACAGTTGCCAGCCTCTAATCCAAAAGGTTGATAGCAGTCAAGTAGTATATTTGCCAGCCTTTCACCCAAGTGGTTGAGAGTGGCCTTATGGTACAGTTGCCAGCCTCTAACCCAAGAGGTCGAGAGTGGTCTAGTGGTATAGGTGCCTGCCTTTCACTCAAGAGGTTAAGAGTTCAATCCCCATCAGGGCAAAACAGTTCTAGTGATACAGTTGTCCGCTTCTCCGTTAAGAGTTTGAGGATAACTAGGTTGGCAGTGGTTTAATGGTATTGGTCTCTGCCTCTCACTTAAGAGGTGGAGGGTTTAAACCCATTAGAGACACATTTTCAAAATGGCCGTCAAAATGGACACTTTTTCCCTTAAAAACAGACTTAAGGTATTAGCCATGTAATACAACTCGGGAAACATCGGGTAACATCGACATATATCGCCACTCGCCGTGACAGATCGCGACGAACATCGGGCGTATTCGGCCTGTACCGGATGTTGCTATTTTTAGAAACAGAAGGTATTTCCCGGCTATTCATAGGTCAATAATGGAATTTCTACATCGTAGGATTTGGAAACATTGCGATGTTTTTCTCATGAATATACGTTAAAAATAAATAAACACTAAAAGTACACGCTGGCAGTTGATTACGATACATCTAACAATTTGAGTCATTACAGTTAAACATGGATTATAAGTGAAATATACGCGTAAGAGAAGATTTTCTCTCGGAAAAACGAACTGTCAACAATCGGCATGGAACTGGGATACTGTATTCTTATCAAAGGGCTCTGAATGTAAGTATCCTTGAGCAGTTTTGTACGTAGATGTGTTCAAAAACGTTTGTTTTTTAATTTATCTTTGGAATTCTTAAATCATTTTTATTAGCTAAATGTTTAGACAGCATGTTCATATTTTACATGTACTTATGTACATGTTACATATTTTTATATGTACTTATGTACACAACTTATGTTTAAGATATGATATGAGTATGTAATCTTTAAATTGATTGTTTTATCTTAGAAAAATATTAGACTTAAATTTTTGTTTAAAAATGATGTGTTTTGGTACGTGACCTATTTCTAACATACCACAATACATGTACATACCCGTTATTTGTTTACAAAATGCATATTTTCAAAATTAACCTGTGAAAAAAAGTTGTATGTGGTTTGGGGCTTGAAGCCGCATCTGCTAGGACACTATCGACATTCATTGGCTTGGTGTAGTTCTCGTTAAAACCCCATACTGTTGTGAATCATTATCAACCATATGCACAACAACTACACATTTTTGCCTACCAACCCTTACTCTTGGCTAAAACAGATATTAGTGCAGAATGTATAATACTTGTGCATTTGTATTTTACGGTGGTAGTTTCTGCTGGTTGATAATCAGAAGTCTAATTTCTTCCAGGCAGGAAAATGACTGAATATTACTTAGTCAACAACACTGGGTTATGAAGAATTCCAGCCTGCATTAAATACTATGTTGGATCCTTGAGAGCGGATTTGACAGCCATGTCCATCCACAAGGCAGTCGCATCTGATCGAGATGATGAGAGTATTTCATATAAAACATATTTGACTTGGTTTTTGTTTTTATAAACCTACTGTATTCAATAATCAAGTGGTGGTGATGGTGGTGATGGTGGTCAAGTGGTGGTGGTGGTGGTGGTGGTGGTGGTGGTGGTGGTGGTGATGATGATGATGATGATGATGATGATGATGATGATGATGATGATGAATTTTATTGATAAATTTAATAATTTTCTTTATATATATATATATATATATACATGTATGTATCAGCTTGTTGTTGTTTTTTTCAAAATAATGTCGAGAAATATTAAACTGTTTATATCTATTTTGTATATGTATGGCAGTATAATTATCTATACTAATTAGTTAGAAAGGCTTTAAAGTACAACTTTTTTTCCTTTACAGCACTAAACATTCTTGATGGGTAAAGTGCCTGAAGGTGCATGAAAACCAAATCAGCATTGACTCAGCATTGAGTAGTTATCATCTGTGCACACACTACAAGTACAAACGCATGGGAACAGACCAAACTTCAAATGTTGAAGAGTGAAGAATTATTGTGAAAAAAACTAATTGTTAGAATACCAATGACAAAATAAAACAGATATACATCAAATTACCCACAGAGATTGTTTACATGTTATGATATTAAAAAAAACATTAGTTGAGAACTTTCACTCTGATATTTTTGGAGGGGCGAGCCCACTTAGTGTTCTTGTTTCTTCACATATTTTAGTTTAAAAGTACACTCATTTGTTTTAAACTCTGTATTCTGAGTTAGTATCATAAGTAAAATTCATTTATTTGAAAGAGTACATTTTATGAATAAGTCCAATTAAGCTTTATACTTTTTTTACAAGAAAAAGGTTGATTTTTAAGCATTTTATTAGCTATAAAAATGTATGGTAACATGACATTATGTATATTTTCTTCAAAACTGGACGGTAAACTATCATAAATTGTCTTTTAAATTGTTCAATAGACATCATAGATAATATCTAAAATGATTTCAGCAGCTTGCCTTATAGTTAACTATTTTTTATGAATTTTATAAAACTGCTATATATTTTCAAACAGCGAAAAACTGCTCTTTTCCGAAGAATCATAAGATCAATCAAAATGATTTTTTTCCATGTTTATCAATAATGTGTTCGTTTGAACTTTAGTTTTCTGTTAACTGAAGTTTATTTTACCAGAAACTGTTGTGTTTATTTCATAATATCTGATAATGCGAAAAAAAATCAAATAAAGACAAAATATTTACTTGTCGCTCTTTGTAGCCCTTGGAGTTTGGGGGTGGGTGTAATGAAACATAAATAACTTTTTTAATTCACGGTAAAAAATCTTCAAAATTTGGATAAAAGTCCCATAGTGTACCGTGATTATAACTATGTTGTCGGTTAAAGCTTTTAAAAAAGTGTGTATTACGCGGCTAATACCTTAAACCTGATTCGATACAAGCATTGTTTTAGAGAAAAACAACAACAACAAAAACATAATTATGTCCCATCTTTTACCTGAGCATATAGGGCATGTCCATCAGCGTTATCAGGAAAGGTCTTCAAAGTTTGCTCGTAAGATTTGATTGCCCTCTCTAGTTTGGTTGTACTCTGCTCAGCAGCTGCTCGTCGGTGTTCTGATAACAAATAAACTTTGTGAATTACATTTGAAATATTGTCATTTATAATAACATCAACTGTATTATATTATCACAAACAAGTACTTCATTCTACAAGGACAATAAAGATGCTCATAAACGGCATATATTGGTGATTGAAAATACATCTCTGTGAAAATCTAGAGCTATTACAGTCAAGATTAATTGTCTCAGAACCTCTGTGTGGAAACAGTGCTGTGTTTTGGAATGACAACTCTAGCATTTCCATTATTACAATTGTGTAGGATTTAGCAAATCTTTTAAAAACCATTGTCAGCAATTGTCAGCCAGAGTGACGGAAATAGCAGGTGCACCACAGCTCATGGTGACTAGCATAGCTATGAAGGTTTACGAATTCAGATACATTAACTTCACAAGATTTTGTGATGCAATATGACAAGGACATAACCACCAATATATCCCACAGTTCATCTTTACCCCCAGTCAAAATGTGGCAATGTTGAAACATTTATTAAAGCCACATTTACTGGCCTTGCTACACATGGAAACATATGTACTAAGAATCATGTGAATATCTTTAATGTTTTTTTTAGCAAAGGTTTTGTTCAAAGTTTTAAGTTAATACTAATTTTTCTAGTTCCATTGTGACGAAAATTGACAGCTTATAGAACCACTCTCGAGTCCATTTCCTTGGTGGACACAAGAACTGGTGTCAATTTTGAGTGGCTATGAGAAGGCACTCCTTGTAGGGATTGAACACAAAACCTCTTGGGTGAGTGGATGACACATAAACCAATAGACCACTCTCACCGTCGACAAAGGTTTTTAATAGACAAAAGCATCAATGGCGCTAAGGCCATCACAATAACACAACTTTCTTCCTCGAAAAGCAGACAAGAAAATCAGATCCATACATGTTCATTTAAATTTTGCTAGTAAATGATAGATTACCTGCGTAGGATCTTTGTATATATGAATTAGGGAAGTCTGGGTTTTTAGAAATGCTGTTTTCAAAGTCTCGAATGGCATCTTCTAGTCTATCAATTTGTATATTTTGCTGAAAAGAAAGCCAAGGTTCGAATTAAATGGTGAAAACATAAAAAACTTTTCATTTCAGATTTTTGTGGCAGTAAATTTTCATATCAGTCTAAGTAGGTCTATATTTTGTTAACTCTGAAGTTCTTCATTCACATATTTTCAGAAAGCACAGAAGCATTGTAACTGTTTCCATTTATCAGAAATATCAATTTCAGCATCTGCTAATTCACATTACTGCAGAGGTAAAAGTGGCAAAAAATAAAATCATCAATTCAATTTTTACCCTTGTTAACCGTTTTATTACTGAATTGCTTGTTTAAACATGATAATAATGAATGCTTCCTTAGGACTCATTTTCACAGACAATGTCACAGAATTATATTGATAATGAAAATGAGTCTGATCTTGAGAAAAATATTCATGTTTTAGTTGGATGTTAGTAGAAGAAGGCATGAAAAATGTTACAACTTAGCAGTAGGAGTTTAAAAGAATACATTGTGGTGATGTAATTTATATTTTGGAATCTGTGTTGTACAATTTTATAATATTAAAAAAATAATCTTTGCACTTATCAAAAACTTGTTGGTAAACTTACATATCCTCTATGATGATATATATCTGAGTTACTAGAGTCTATCCTTATTGCATGGGCAAAGTCAGCTAAGCCATCTGTACGCCGGTCCTGGTTTATATATAGGCCGCCACGCTTTATTAATACATTTACTTTAACCTGAAAAACAAATATTAGTATAATTGTTCAATAACATTGTCCTTGATTGACATTTTATTAAATATCAGGGGGCTATTTCATCAAGTGCTATGCCGTGACCTCCCCATATAGTGCTGTAAAGGGAGTTAAATGCTGCCTTGAATGGTTACACTCCACTCTTCAAATTTTCCTCAATTAATACATTACTCAATGCACTTTGATACACAAAGGTTCAAAATGTATCACTTTTTTCATAATTGCCAATGCATCTTTATGCAATTATGGAGCTTATCTTCGGCTCAGAGTGTTTTCAAAAGATGCAACAATGAAGACACTTATCAGATGTGTCAATGATGAATTGTGCTGTAAAATGTGGAAACATTGTTAACAAAACAAAAAAATAAATACATATCAGACAACTGAAAAAAATCTTTGTCCCTTCATCACTAAAGGGATTCTAGGAGCCTGTTACTCTGAAATTTAAGCCTGGATTCCTACATTGTCTTAGTTGGCAGACTTCCGCCAAGAGAGATGGATCAGAAACTGCTAATTTGGATATATAAGTATTATTCTCAGTTTTTTTTTAATCTATAATCAAACTTTTAACTTAATAATTTTTTATTTAAAATTCAAAAAAGTAGGCAGTCCAGCAGACTGCAGAATCAGTAACAGTAATAATACAAAACGAGTGCTATGGAAATGTTATCAACATTAAATCACTTGGAATAATTAATGTTTGTCACAAACATTGAAAGTATAGACAATTAAGAATGACAATTACTGAACCAGAATACCTCCATTAATGAAATATATTGGCATTTGTGTAGTACTTACTTTTTTATCTAAATTATCAACTCCCAGAAGTTGATCAAAGTCTTCAACTGCCTCAGAGTTCTGTGCAGTGAGGTTAAACATGGTTCCCCTGAGCAGCAGGGCTAGCTGATGGTGAGGGGAGGGGGGAGTGAGGCCCAGCTCTTCAGTACAAAGGGGGATAATCCGCTCATACTCCCCCCCTTTCAAACAGACCACTGCCTTACTGAAAACACTGTAAAATAAGACCAATGTAATGAAAATCGTTCACCTACCTGCCCTTAATAAACACATGTCAGAGATGTCAAGGGATGTCTTTCTAAACACCTTTGTTTTCATTAGTTTTAATTTGTTTACAAAAATATTCAACAGGATCTAAAAATGTGTAAATACTTATAGTTTAAAATAAGGTGAATTTTGAACAAGTGCAAAATGGCATGTTCATTAGTTCAAGGACTGTTTTAGCATAGAAATTGCATAATGTCGACTCTTTTTTGCAAGAATAATCAGACACATACAGGTGAAGGACAAAATTAACATGATGCTAGTTAGCCTTCAACCCTTCAAAACTATACTAGTAGTCAATGGAACATGTTTGTATAATCCAATGATAACATGTTCATATAATCCAATGATTACATGTTCGTATAATCAGGGATGTGATTGACCTGGCAGCTGGAGGGCTGAAACATTTTCGGCCATGGGTTTATGGGGCGCTCTTTGGGTCAAAAGCGCACTGCTGTAGAAGAAAAAATGGCTTTTTAGAAGCTCTTTTGAGGGCTCTCCTGACTTTAAATTTGAAGCAAACTTGAATATTAACTTAAGCAACTAAAAGCAACTAAATAAAAAAAAAAAAAATTATTTATTTTTTTAGGGTGTGTGTGTGTGTGTGTGTGTGTGTGTGTGTGTGTCTCTGTGGCCATTAGATCCGCGCAATTCCGTGAATCCGCGGACAAATCACATCCCTGATAATCCAATGTTAACATGTTCATATAATCCAATGACAACATGTTGGTATAATCCAATGGTAACATGTTCATATAATCCAATGATTACCATCACAGCTGACACACAACCTATGACAAGTGACCTAGCAGTTTATCCTCCAAAGAGAGAATATTGTGCTAACATCCAGGCAGACATACAAATAGGTATATGTTACCTTTTCAATGCTGATGAGGACAGCCCATTAACTGCGGGATTGTCACCGGCTCCTGACTGACCAGCATTTTCTTCGCTGGATTCATCATCCACTGCCAAAGCGGAAACAAATCCATAGAAGTACTTTTTCTAACAATCTCCACCAAATAATATTGACAAATGTAAATGAAAATTATTCATTTTTTCATTTGGTTAAAGTACTTCCTTTTTTAGTGATTATCAAAAGGCTGGTATTTTTCTTTTACTGAACTTAAGGCTTAAAACTATTTTGCCTGTAACTTTTAATTTAATATTCTGAAGTCCCTTTTATCTACAAAAGTTTGAGTGCAGTATCTAGCAGGTAATGCAATCCCAAAAGGATTCTTCTATCACAGACTGATTTTTGTATATTTGACATGTTTTTTCTCCATCCTTTTGTTTGTAGGTCTTTGCAATTTGCCCAAATACTGTTTTCCATAACAATACATAATGTTAAAAGCTGTAATGTTCAAAAAGTAGGGGGCTCCAACTCCAAATATACCTATAAACCATATTTTTTAAATATAGTTTTATTTGACCTATAGATTATTAAGTAAATTCCCTTCTTTCCCTTTTAATGTAATAGTGACCAGGTGTGCAACATCACATGCAGGCTAACATCAATAGGACTAACTGAAATACCCTTCAAGATGTTATACTAAATTCTATGCTTGATATGCCCAACTTATATTATGTCAAGGGCCATAACTTTGCTGGGAACAGACACAAACAAAGCTGAAAATGTACAACTGCACATGCTGGTTAACACTCCTTTGAAGTTTCAGGACTCTGGCTCATATACTTATCAAGATAGGGGAAGATGTCATTCTTTATATGCTATTTTCAACTATTAGTCAAGGACCATATTGGCATAACTCTATTCCAACTTAAGGAAGCCACAGGCTATCCCCAGGTGCACAACTTTATAATGCTGGTTATCATTCACATATCTTTAAAACTCTGCCTAATATACTGTTGGAGATAAGTGTGAAACAAGATTGCATGCTCCACAAGCTTCAAATCAAGGGCAAATAATTCTGCACTTACTGGGTGCAGCAACACATAAACCCCTAGTGAACAACTTCACATGCTTCTTAAAAATGTTGCCAAGTTTCATCACTTTTGTTATTATAACTTCAGAACAAGATTTTTTGATTGACTGACAGGAGGAAAACGTGAAATTTATCTTATTATGTCAACACTATACAGAATACATCAAGTACCTGGAATGTTGAGGATTTTCTCCTCCGGCTCCACAAACTGCTGTACTGGGTCCTGGGTAAAGGAGCTAAAGTATGACTTCAAGAAATGCTTCGATGGCATGCTCTTCTTCTTTTTCTGTAATACGAAAAATAGCTTGTATTTCATGCTTTTGGGATCGCAACTTGTGAAAATACTATTTACTATTCATTGATTTTTTGGTGTAATTTACAGCCTTCTAAAGGCTGTTTCCCCTAGCGAAAAAGTGTTCATTTTCCCAAACATTCATGATATATTCCCAATTAATTAAATACAGATTTTGTGAATAAATAAAAGGGCTATGAATTCATTAAAGAATAAACAAAATCTTGATAAGACTAGCTCCTTTACAGCATAATGTATGAATAAAAAAGTAAATACATAGATATTTGCTATCATATTTGCTATTTTAGCATGATTTTGTATTTTTCCCAAAGTAAAAAAAAATCCCACTTTGGATGAACAGGTGGTGAAAATAAAAGGATCTTACACTGAGATCAACAAATGTTCTATCTATATACATTAAGAACTGGATTAATCATACATGTTTATGATTTGTTTAACTAATAAATGTATCAGAGGTTCTAACAGCTGATCCTGAACAATTGCAAGGGGTGTGTTTGAGAGTGGGAAATTCATGCCGAAAGCAGGGTAAAGATGACAGACCTCTATTGCAAAAGTCCAAGCAAAAATATCTCAATAACTGTACATTTGCCTTAGGTTAAAAGCTCTCGATCCTGATTTCAGGGGTAATCCTGAACTTGACATCCCTCATGAAAGCGTTTTTTTTTATTGAATAATTGCTTAAAATTTTGTAAGGGCTATTCCAGTAAAACATATGTCCCACCCCAGGAAGGCACTTTCAAAATGGACCTTCCCCCTTCAGAAGTTTATTTGATGAGAAAAGAACCCCCTTTAGAATATTTTTTGAGCAAATTCGGACCCCCTTGAGAAGTTTATTTTTTTATACGTCTATATGCAAAGATTATTTGCAATTACTCTTTTGTAACTCTTTGATCAGGTGAGCTATATAGGACCTTATAGCTCACCCTAGTTTCTAAGCCAATCATCACCCAGAGATTTTCAAATCTTTGCTCGAATAGGTTTCATATAAGATCACATCTGCATCCAATAAGTTTATTATTATAACTAGGTCAACAGACATGGCGCGCGCCAAATGAACTTCGAGCAGCCAATGGGCACGCTGTATACGGCCTTGTTCGATGATTGGCTTAGAAACTAGGGTGAACTATAAGTCGGTTACAGCTCATGTAATGGAAAATAACAAAACTTATTACTGGGCTTCGCTTGTAATAAATTTTGTTATTTTCCATTAATAAATTTGGTTATTTTCCATTATATGGACTATAACCTACACACCACGGTTCTCTTGTTTCTTCATATGTTGCTATAAGCGCATATTAAGCCACATGAGGCTGAAACTTTCACCCATGTAATTATATACAACCTTAAAATAACTTGTGGTCGAAATGTTAAGGGGACGAAACATTCGGATTTATAACATTTACGCAATACGTACAAATTATGATTTCTAATAAAATTCTAGACAACTGTTGTCAATTTCAGGGGTCGACACTAACCATTTTTCCAAGGGATCCCGAAGGGACACCAACATTTTAATCAGGTGTCCCTTCCTGAAATTAGGAGTCCCTTCCACTTTTTACATTTTTTCATTGTTGAGCCTGTTTTAATATTAAATTCAACATCCTTTTACTTTTCAATTTGTAATGCAAGTATAAACCACCATAATTATTATACATGTTTTCAGCAGCATGTAATGACAGGTTAGTAGCACTGAATGGCAGTGAGGTATATTTTGGTCTCTAAGTTGGTAGATTGGGTTCAAAAGCTGGAGAATGTCTAAGTCCCTTTTGTTTTCAGTCAAAAACAGAGATGGATACAATGTAAACAAAAACTTGATGTTGTTACTATTTTTAGATTTTTGGAAAATACGCATAAAATACATCATGGTTCAGGGTCTTGTCAAATGTCGGTGCTTTTCATTAAGAAACTGTAGGAATATTACATCTGGCTTGTGAAAACTCCAATCAATATTTAGTAGAGCTGTTGATAAATCAATCAGACTGCCCAACAGTCGTAGTGCATACTGGAAGAGCAGACGACCAAAAATTGTGTATACATGTTAATTTTCGCGCCAAAAAGTCATAAAATTTTATAAATTTATTGAATTAATGAATAAAACCCTGCAAATTTTATTTCTATTATTTTTTATCAAGGCATAAAATATATGTCTTTAAAATTAACAAAGAATATTGATAAGTTGAATGCCAATTAACAAAGAATGCTGAATGTAGGATGCAGTTCTTTTGTGTCGTAAATGTTACTGTAAATACTCAAAGGTCGCATCATATTATATAAAAGGTATCATCAGAGTTGGCATCTTTTTGGGCGGTTCTGACACATAAGCAAAACAATTCCACATAAGTATTTTACCGATAATAAATCTCTGTCAGCTCTGACCTTGTTTAAAATGTAAACAACAAAACGGAAGCGTTAACCTGCATGCGCCTGTGAAATGACCTGTTTATTTATAGATTCATGACGTAACTATAGTCAAATAGTCAGCTATACTTTCGCTTTGATGAGTCCGATAATGATAATTAATAATATTGTTTTGACATGTGCTGTCAAGAAATTTAGGGAGCCCGAATTTAGGTAATAAATTAATTAAATGCTACTTATTTATTGATATTTAGCGTTTATCAGTCAGAAATTTAAAGTGTCCCGACGGAATACCGGACTTCGAAGTTCGGGTGTCCCTCCTGAAAAACTGGTGTCCTCGGGATCCCGGGACCCCGTTAGTGTCGAACACTGCAATTTGGTATACTTACCACGAAACGTATCCACACATGCGGCGCAACTATTGGTTTCTAGCCAATTTTGTAGGTTGGTCTTTGACCACGACTTTACAAATTCTGGCGCCTCCGCCATCTTGTTGTCAAGGGACGCAACTTCTTCTGATTTCCGGTACCGCGGAACCGACTCGTAATATCGCGAAAATTTGTATCCAAACCAATTCTGTACACGACGTTCGGTAAAATATGTTATATGGATAAAAAAACCCGGTATTTCACCATCGAGCAGTGAATATAAATGAGCAGATACGGTCAGAAGCAAAAAAGAAAATGACGCCCCCCTATAGAAGCGAAATTGGACTTATCACCACCCCCTACAGTAGCAAATTCAGAAAAAGACCTACCCCCTACAGAATTTCTTTATTTTGCCGTCCTGGGGTGGGACATATGTTTAACTGGAATAGCCCTAATTGAAATTCCTTTTATTTTTTAGTTTTCCAATAACCATCCAGTTTAGCAGGAAGAAAATGTATTTTTATAAGCCAATGACCAGTTAACTCTTACATCAATTAACTTTAACATGCCTTCCAGCATTGTTGTGTTCTGTGCTCCAGCCAAAACTCACTGAACTGTCATTCTGATGATTTATATACGAAGTTACTATGGACAAGCATCACAAGCAAGAGTACCGCAGAGTGAACACAGACGCTTGTTTCTTCATGAAGTTTAGTCAATTGGGGCATAACTAAACAACTGTAACACAAAGGTTCAGTTAAATAACTTGGAACAGCTTTTGCATCCCACTGATGGCAAAGATGACAGCAACAGCTCAAAGGCTTTCAAATTACGTTGACTGTACAGTAAAACCCCATTGGCTCGAACTGTTTGGCTCGAATCACTCCTTTGCTCAAACTGAATGTTAACTAAGGACCCATTTCTTTATGCTGAAGATAAAGATTCCCGCTTGGCTCAAGGTATTTAAGCCGGTCCCTGTGAGTTTGAGCCAACAGGGTTTGACTGTATTTCAAAATATTAAAGCTTTAAGCGTCCATCTGATTTTCAGTTCACACTCAAACCTGTAGCTCTTCTTTTGCCTTTTCTTTGCCAAGAGCCTTGAGCACTTTGTCAGCCATTTGTAAGGTGGCCTGGTTCTGGAATCCCTCCAGAATACATACAGCTGTCACATCTGGAAGTAGCAAGTACAGGATTAATTTACACTATCTATTGATACAAGAATAAGTAGCAGTGACCAGCGCACCAGTGGAAATTGAAGTTTGACGGACCACTGTTCTGTTTAACCAACTTACTGTTGTAGTTGATCTGATATAGTGATCCCCTTTTTACGTGGCATTCAGGTCTGGCACAGACATGGTATAATGTAAATACATATTTATTACTGGGGAAGCTATTATTTGATGGCATATGTTTGCTGCAATTAACATTTTTGGAACTTGCAAGACAATTGGAGAACATATGTTTTTTTAGGAAAACAAGAATCTAACATATCAATACTATGTCGTACTTATGATAATAGATATATACGATAAAAACAGTAATATATCAAACCTAATGAGAGCTGTCAAAGAGACAACACTCCACCATTCCACTGCTTTAAAGTTTAAGAATTGCAAAATAGAGTTATATTAACCGGTACTTGATAATTTAAGAATGTTTGATCGTTCAGTACCATTGTATAAAGGGTAAATGCAAGGCATTAGGTGGTTGCTGAGATATTAAAATCAACTTATGTGTGCTTACATGCAAAACCGTAGCCAGAATTTTGAAGTAGAATAACATAAGGCAATAATCTGCATAACATGCAGAAAAGATTATCGAGTTTCATTTATTAGTAGGTTTGGTAGTAGGGAACATATGTCTACAATTATAATGCAATACATGATGTTTTTGCTGAGATAATGACTTAAATATGCTTAAATGCAAAACCTTAACTAAGATATAACTCTGACGCAGACGCAACACCAGGGTGATAAAACAGAGCAATTTTCCATTAGACTACATTTCTAAAAATAATAAACCCAGCTTATGAAGACTTAAAAAACAAAATTCAAAGGTAAACATAACCTGACCTTCTAGTGACATCTGCAGGTCTCCCAACTGTTCCGCTGCTTGGGCTCGCCGGTTCAGGGCCTTTGTGTATTTACCATTCAGTTTGATAGCCTCTGTACAGTTCTCTAGGACTTTTTGTGGGCTTTTCTGTGAAAAAGACAACCAGCTGTAAAATTAACTAAGGTTTTAACAGTTGGACAATACAAGACATTGCCTTAGAGTCTTAAAACTAGAGGTTGGCTTATGACTGTTTCTATTCTTATTTTAAAACAAGTTTGAGTTTAAGAGTATACGAATGCATCATTTTATATAATAAGAAACTGATGCAAATCTCTTTTACAGAGGTCGAAATTAACACAAGCCAGCAAGCCCTGCACTGGTAAAATGTCATCTTGACTTGTTAAAATTCTAAATTTTATGTTGCAGGGCTTGTTAATTTTTTTTATGCCAAGCAATAGTATAAGAATTTGGGCGTGTTTATCCAAAAGTCTAATATCAATGACTGCTTTAACACCCATAAATTTATAACAAAACTCACAAGTTTTTCATAAGCTGCAGCTCTGTTAGCATAGAATGTGGACAGTTCTGCTTTATTTTCTGCGGGGCACACTTCGATGGCCTGAGTGTAAAATGTGATTGCCTCATCGTACTTGGCGGCTTTGAAGGATTTGTTTCCCCGGTCTTTCAGCTCCTGGGCTTGTTGTAGCTTTGTGATCTGTGAATAAAGTTAAGTACAAGCTTCAAATTTGACCATATACGGCATTAAGATATGTTTGCGGGTGTTTTTTTTTTTGCAAAATGAGAAAATCAACATACAAAATCTATCCGCAATACATGTATGAAAACTCACATCCAGATAAACATTTGGATAACCCTTTTCACGCATGAGCTTGGGTTCACCTATAAGACAAAAAAAAATTGTTTGATAAGGGTTGCATCCTTTTCAAAAACAGGTAGGATAGGTAAGCTTTATTTACGGCTTTATGTAGTGATGTTATTGTCATCATTTGGATTTGGTGTTTTAAAAGTTCAGGGCTTGAATTTAACTTTTTTTGATACTCGCAAATTTTTGCGAGTGCTTAAATTTTCAACTCGCAAAACCAGACACTCACTCGCATTTTTGTAAGGCAAGCCTTTGTGTTTGCTAGTAAAAGGTATATATTGTATGGAAAAAAATGGTTGAACGAATAGTGTAATTGTTATAATGAATGATCATGTAATTGTTCATTTTTGATTACCATATTATATCATGCATAGGACACACTTTTTTATCCCCCCCCATTCTCGTCTTAAAAAGTGCTTGCGTCCTTTCTATGCTATTAGAATTTCATCTGTTTTTTTCCAAGTCCATTTCAGGTAAAAAATATCGGACCGGGGAAGAACGCAGTAATAGTAAGTATCTGTACTGCCTCACCGAAGAGAACAACTAACATATAGGTAAAATCACGCAAGTTAACACACGCAGAAATATATTGAACGTTTACTTTAAAATGATTTATGGAGAAGCATTATTGTCACTATTAAATCTTTTCAAATGTGCGAAGGTGTGAAAAACACCCGCTGTCTGTCATTAAAAAAACATCAATAAAACGAACTATTGCGATGGTAATACCGTATGGTTGTTTGTTCGCACTGTTTGTACCCGTTGTGCCTTCCGCTGGCAAGGCTAATTACCGACACGCATTAATTATGACATGCTTTATTCCGCGCAGCGACAAGTAGTGATGTTCCGATGATCGATTATAATCAAAAATCGATTGGTTGGGCCTGAAATCGGCGACAATCAATAGGATTTAGTTATAATCGATTATCGAAAAAAAAGAAAAGAAAAAAAAAGTAAGTGTTCCAATGTTATCTTTAACAATATGGCTGATGAAAGCCACAATGAGCAAGAAAATGAACTATTTTTTTATACAACAACACTTAATAACTTCAATCATAGACATAAGGTAAATGCATATAATGATTAAGAGTTTAATACTGTACATTAATAAAACTGCAACTCAGGTACTATCTAGTATTTTAAGAACCGATTGTACTATCGATAATCGGTTACTTGAGTGGAACCGATCATCAATAGTAAAATTGCAACCGATTCCCAACACTAGCGACAAGCCTTATCAAAACAATCATCAGTTTTGACAGTACACAGTTTTGCAACGGTTGCAACGGTTGACTGTCATGCAGAACGCATGTCCGAACTATTGCAACGGTTGACTGTCAGTCAGAAGGCGTGTCGGGATTATTACAGCATTTGTATAAGTCTTATAATGTTCTCAAAATGTCAAGACTTATATCATTGTTGTGTACACTAAATTACCGAAATGCTAAATTACCGAAATACGACGATAATTATCGAAATACACAAGACAGTTATCGAAATATGTCTTATATACATTTTTTTCTTTTTTTACTTCAATATATGTTATAAATACTTTACCAACGTGATTTTTCGGCTCCAATTTTGACATTTTTCCGCTGCGTCCTATCTTATATATTAGGGTTTTTACCTGTTTTTTAACTATTTTTTTGCCTGCGTCCTATCTATGCTAGCACCCTATACATGATGTAATACGGTAAACGGTATCATCATAAATATAACACTGGCAATACGTTCTGAGGAACTCTGATCAGGCCAGTATTGGTCTGTTCAAAATATTTTGAAAACGTTCCTTTCGTCATCTGTGTTGAGGGTCAATTTAATGTTCAACTTCCTCTTCCACATTGTAACAGTTTTAATGGACGGATTATTTCATTTTGGCTTCTTTTTTTGGAACTGATCATTGCCATCAGTGGTTGCCAATTTTGAAATCAACACGCGTTAAAAAACTTATCTTTTTGCTTGTCATCATTTTACAGACTGTGTCTCGATACGATTATGGCTAAAAACAGCCGCCAAAAGTTTAAATGAAAGACCAGTCTACAAAAATACATAGTAACGAGTAACTGCCACATAGTAATGAGTACCTGCCTGTGCGCATAACGTTAACCTACGTCATCAGTTTCTGTGAGATAATCGGAAAACGAAAGTAGGCATTTTTAAAATTAGTTTTATATCTATTGGGCAGGAATTTATCACCGATTATGTTCATATCTATTTCAAGAATTGTATATTTTCTGCAAATTTTGATCTCGCATTTTTTTGCGAGTGTCTTTAAATTCAACTCGCATTTTCAAATTTTGGCTCGCATTTTGCGTGCGAGTGCTAAATTCAAGCCCTGAAGTTATCTTCTGTACAAATATTTAAAGTTTTTAAAGTTTCATTATGTTTCAGTGATGTAAACTTATTTATTTGTATGCATATCCAAATGATATATAATCTAAATTTAGTGGGCATAAGGTCATTACAAATTTGTATATCACTTGACTTTCTGAATACCCAATAATTTTCATTTTGGTTTAGATAGTTTACCCGATAATGCATCTGAAAACAATTTTATCAATATTCTACACTATGACATTTAAATTACAGAAAAAATACAGTTCAAGTATAAAAAATGTTTTGGCTTTAATGCGGTTCAATTCCACATCGGTAAAGTTTAGAATTACAACACCTGAACCACAAGATCACAGAGACTTTCTTATATTTAGACCGATATTTAGACATACGTACATGTAATGATCATAAAATGAAAACATGCTGTGAAAATGTAAAAAATGATGGCCTTCAAAGAAGATATTTAAGCAAATATCAACATTTGCTGAAGGGTTTCAGCTTTTAATATCTTAGTTTTAACACTCCTAATGATTTGCCATTTCATCATACAGAAAAAAGTGCTATTTTCAAAAACATGAGCAAGTACCTATCTGTGATTTTTCAAGAAACAACATTAATTTCTCATTTATTTTAAAAACTGGAGCTGAATTTAATTTATGTGAATTTTCATTTTAAAATGTTTAGTATCTCTCTACCTATTTCTCTTCTTGCAAGTGCTAAAATCCGCCCACTTATCTACTTCATTAGCATCAGTGTCCTAATTAAAGATTTCGTTGGTATTTCCAATACATTTCTTTTATATATCAAGCATCATGTGGACCTCTGGCTTTACCGCAACACAAAACCCGTTCGGTTCTGATTAATTAGGGTCTGAATTATCAAATTTATAACAGTAAGGATAATAGATGCAAAGATGCGATGTCATCCGATATGTGCTACATTTTGATCTTTAAGAGTATTAGAACATTGAATTCGGTTAGTTTCGGTTTCCCATAATCCTTTGCGAGCGCATGACTTCCGGTAAATGTCTACCCTAGATATCGATAATGTATGTGTGTGATGTTGACCAGTGAAAAGGAGAGCATAAGTGGCAAAATAGATTGATAGGTGAGTAAAACATGTTAGGAACATCAGTTTGTATATTTTTCTATAAATTTCAACCGTGTTTTTTAAATGTCAATGAAGTTTTCGACGTTTATACTCAACTTCAGTACACATTTAAGTGGGTGGGGTAAAATAACAAATATAATGGTAGATACTTTCATAGCGGTTCTTAAAGGTTCAAATACATATTGATTGTTATGCATAAAATTGTGGTTTGTTGGGTTTGTTATTAAATTAAATACAACTGTTTTATTTTTTGTCTTCGAACGAGCCATTTATGCAAACATGCAATAAAACCAGTGATATACGGCTGCTGACAAAAAAGATCGGATCACAGATGTTCATATTTAAGTAAAAAAAAAATATCTAAAAACATTTTTCTTTAAGCTGCACTCTCACAGAAATACCATTTTTACAACTTTTTTTTTATTTTTGTCTTGGAAATAGCAAGACAACAAATAAAAAAAGTTGTAAAAATGGTAAATCTGTGAGAGTGCAGATTTAACAGCCTCTTTAGAGTCTTTTATATCTTATTTTTCTGGTTCACTTGGATGATGATATAACTATTTTATTTAATTTCAGAGATGTTCATTGTGGCTGTTTGAGTCTGGCAAGTTGATGCTGAACAGGAGTAGGCAGTTAATACCATTGATCTGATAGCAGCTATATCAGTGGTTTTACAAGATATTTTTGTGCAAAACACAAGAGACTGAATTCGGTTCAAGAGCAGAGATAAAATAAATGCAGTGTGTCAATATGAATGAAAACTTTCCTTGACTGCAAGGACTAAAGAAAAAGATAACAGCCGAACAAGCAAGAGATTTTTCAAAAAGAAGCAAGATGGGGGTTTTTAACCCTTGGCAAATGAACCTTTAAAGGGATTATTTCATACCAAGGACAATTTTTATTGTTATTTAATTATATAATGGTATTATTAAATTGTAAAAAATGCTGTTGTTATCAATATGATTGTCTATGTTCTTTTTATTTCAATGACTGTTTAACTCCCATGGTAAATATTAAAGACATAGAATTGAGTTAACGTTTGTGGGCAATAACTAGCCAACCGGTTCACTTAGTTTGTAGGAGTGTTGTGCTAGTATACCGGCAGCCCTTGGTTCGAGCTTTTTCCTATCATGTTACTTTAGTATTGTTATAGTCAATAAGCCTAGGTGTGGTTAGCGTACTGTAGGCCGAATATTTTCTTGGCCCAAATTCAAACAGCCTTGAGATTTAAATTAAACTTGGTACACGTGCAAATTTCCGTAAACAATATGCTCATGTCCAGCAAGATTCTACATAATATTTAAAGACTTGAATGATTAAATACATCTGCTGCTGCTGTATTAAAATTTTCATAACTAAGATTGTTCATCATTGTAAATACAGTGCTCAAGTTTAAAGCTGCATTCTCACAGACTGACTGTTTTGACAAAAAAAAATGTCTGAAAACCAGTGATATTAGATTGCTGATAGAAAATCAGGGAACATTTTTACATATCTTGACCGTTTTGACAAAAAAAGTCTGTAAACCAGTGATGTAAGATAGCTGATAAATCAGTTAATCTGTGAGATTGCAGTTTTAAAGGTGCAGGTCCCTCAAGGTCAGTTGGTAGGAGATCTCATCAAATTCAACGAAGAATCATACATTCAATGATGCAATTCAACTTATTCATTTTCATTAGAATCCGCATATAATGAACACCATGAGCTCTGTTTGTTTTTTGTTTTTTTTGTTTGTTTTTTTTGGGGAGGGGGGGAGGATTATGACAAATTTATTATTTCTGTTGAAAATGTCTGATACTTTCATACAAATTATAGCAAAACAGAAACAAATGGTTGTATAGAATTAAAATATTAATATTTATTTAATTATCTATATAATAAAACATTATAATGCACATTGTAAAACGTAAATGTTAAACGTAAATAAAGTACAAGGACATAAAAATATTTAATTATATATATATTTATATGATTATTAAATAATAATATCTCTTATGATAATAATAATAATAATAATAAACATAAAAAAGGTGTTGAATACTTAGCACATATTATATGTGTATGAATATCAATAATAACAGTCAAAAAACAGTTCAACCAACAAGTACTAGCATCCAACAAGTACTAGCAATGGGAATCCAACCAATATGACCTGACAACCTACAATAGCGGTTCAATCATCACTTCGTTGCAGTCAAATCAGGCTCAACTAGATATTCATCCATTAAATGCAGTCCAACCAACACTTGTGGTCAAACCAACACTTCTTGTCCATCCATTGAAAGTTGTTCAACCAAAACTTGTAAATCAACTGATTATAGCTGTCTGATAAACAATAGCTGTCTATCCGACAGTGATTCAAACAACACTAGTTGTCATCACACATTCTGTCAAACAAGCAGTCCAACCAACACTTCCGGTCCAACCATTTATAATTGTTCAGCCAACACGTATGGTCCATCCAATATAGCGATCCAGTAAGCAACAGATGTCCAACCAACAATAGTGTATCAACAGGCACTAGCTGTCCATCACGTTGCTACCTATCTAGCAGCCCAACCAATTGTAGTGATGTTCTTCATTGAAAGTAATGATCTCAGAAGGTATCATCAGCACATTTGAATCATATCTGTATAGAAAGGAATGGAACATAAAAAGTATATTTTTTATAAAAAAGGTAAGTTACTCACAGACTTATTTATGGATGGGTTTTAAGACAATCTGGACC
The DNA here is from genome assembly GCF_026914265.1 of Mya arenaria. NCBI lineage: Eukaryota > Metazoa > Mollusca > Bivalvia > Myida > Myidae > Mya > Mya arenaria. Next base: position 70,020,150 of record NC_069129.1, on the reverse strand, counting down.
CCGATTTAATTCCAGGCCTGGGTGTATGCGACTAGCCCGGTGGCCATCATAATATTTAAACATAACTAACTAGTTATAAATCATTCAGAAGACTACACAGGTGACAGGATAACTTTTATATAAATATTCAATTTCATTTACGTACATTCACAACTCGACATATACGAAATCTGCTCTGCAAATTTACTCCACCCACTTAATAAATTAAGAGTGTGATCGTGTACAATGGGTTAAATCTTTGATTTCTTCTACAAATATGAACTATTTATATACAATTTATTCTCACCATATCGAAAGGCGGTACTTTGATTGGATTAACTGCATCTCTGCTGTTGTATTTCTTCAAATTTGCTAGCGTCTTCCTTATTCACATTTTACCGGAAGTCATGCGCGCGCAAGGGATTATGGTAGTCCAAATAATTGTACGTTGACGGATTTTTTTTAGATTTTTGATATGGCAAATCCTTCACGTACAAATTGTTTAGTATCAAAAGTGGGTAGTTGTTCCGATCAGGATTCCCGGTTAAAGCATATAGCGTCTATAAAATATCATAAAAACAAGATATATTACCAGATAATGTTATTTTATATTAGTTCCGTACACAAAAAAATAAATATCCAACTTATAATTATGAGTTTGACGGCTTTTTTTTCATTTCATTCTGTCAAAACATAACGATATATACATGAAGGGCACCTGCAAGGCTTTAGGGCACAGTTTTAAATCACTCGGAACATTTCGGCCATGGCCGAGTTGTTACGATTGAATAACAAGGTCTATCTCGAAGCTTTGTCGGAGGAGGCCGAGCTATTACGATTGTATCGAGTTGTTCCCCTTCGCATAATTGTTGTCTGTGTCAGTCAGCTTTCGTTTTATTGGAAAGGTAAACAACTTGTTTTAATGCATAAAATGCTTGTTTAGTGCAAAATAACATTTCACTTACATGGTAAAATATGAATATAACTCTATGATCAATTTCAACCATAAAATACTTCCCTTTAAACAATTTCAATATTTTTAAAACACCCCCGTTTTTTGCACATTCCCGTTTAGACGTTAGGGATTGGAAGAATCCCGTATAACACGTCTATTATTTTAGACTAGGGATTATGGGAAACCGTAAAGTCGCGAATGGCATTTTTTTAGAAAAAATAGTCTTAGGAAGTGTTGCTAAGACAAGCCTCTGTACTGCTCTAGATCATAGAATTATTGATCACTGTTGTCAATCATGTGTTCGAGATTTTTATCCCTTTCGGATTTGCACTGTCAACTAGTAATGATGATTTGATATGTAACACACAAATGTGTGCCAAGTTTCAATAAAATTAATTGGTCTACAAAAAACTGGTCCATTACTGCAATGTAGACTGTACTGTCTCGTGTCCTGCAATGTGGTAATGACTTTCGTACAGGCTGAGTGCATACCTTGCTAGGAGACTGCGCCGGCGGTTTGACCTTTTCCTTGTCGCCAGTTTCTTCTTTCGGCTTCGATGAACCCTTTGATGAGGGCCCAGATTTCTTTGACCGGTTATAATACCACAAACCCGCTAAGCCTAAACATATTGGTGCCCCTACTGCCACTGCGATTTGCCATCTCTCCCAGCCTTCAAAGCTCGAAGAATATTCCTTGGTCGGGGCCATGATTGATCACATGTACTAGTCTTTTCCCAGGTTTTTAGATAAAAAAATCAGTGCAAGTCGGGAACCAGCCGTTGCGTTGTAAAAACTGCAAAATAGGTTATACACTACCAAATTATAAAAAACAAAATCACAGCATAAGAAAAATGTGCAACTAGGCCGCGCCTCGGTGCTTGCCATTATCATACAAGAAAGACCATTGATGCAAAGCATCAAAGGGCGCCGTTTAATAGTTTATGCATTTGTTATATGTTGAAAAACAAGGAATGTCAAGGCCAACAAGCATATTAAAATGCATCGAACCGCATCCATGAAATTCTCAAAATATTTGTAGTATTCTGCTTAACAACATAGGCTAAAGCATTGAAATTGTAGAGTTTCAAGTTGAACATTTCATTATGGGTGTGGCACATTAATGAACACGACAGAATTAGGGTGCTTTAATACCATGAGTATTTTGATAGTAATGCTCTGGTCAAGAAAAAGAGGCAAAGGGCAATAATTCTGTAATTAGCTGAAATACAGCTATAGTCATTGTGCACTGCACTTCCTCTTGTTGTGCTTTACCATTGAATGATGTTTAATGAAATTCCAAAAAGTAGTTTTCTTGTTATGCTACGGACAGGAAAAGGAACAAAGGGAATAACTCTTGCAATTCGCTGAAATAGAGTTATTGTTCTTGTACACTGCAGTTCTAATCATTTAGGGGGAGGGGGCAAAGTCACCATGCTGGAATGACAACTTGAATGGAAGAATAAGTTTCTTGATTATATGGGGAATTCATCATGAAAAAGTGACATGAAATAACCATTTTTGTAGTACTTTAATAAACATTATCATTTCGTATGAAAGTTACAAACATAAATAGAACATAATCATTGAACTGTTATATAAAAAGAGAACATTGTTTACTAGATGAAATGCATTTATAACATAACATGCCTTGTTTTTAGCTGTTTATTAATACTAAAATGTATGAAATTGGACAAATTGCATAAAAACTGGTCAATGGAGTTATTATGTTAACTTCTCCATTTACATGGTAAAGAACAGTTGAAAATGGATGTTTTTAGTCGATAGTGATATTAACACAAAAATAGCATGTGTCTTATAGGACAATGGCAAATTTTTCAAATATGATAAAAATAATGCATACAAACTGAATATGTATCAGACTATGCATGAAAGAAAACTGTTTCTATTTTTCACAAAGGTTTTGAAATACAACAATGCACATATAAGCATAAATAGGCCAAATATGCACAAAATAATAGTAAACAATGTGTGAAAGTGATACTGAACACTTAAAATAATTTATTTGTGTATTAAATGAATATATACCAGAACAGCAATACTAAATCAAGTCCAAAATGTATAATAACATGAAGAACACCCCTTTATGAATATCTTCATAACAAATCAGAGTACATGTAAACAATAATCATTTATATAATTAGTATCAAATGTGTCTACTTTAAAGTGTGTTTTCATTTGCATTAAATTAATATATACCAGAAAAGCAATTATAAAAATCCTTAAATGTATAAGAAACTGAAGACAACAAAGAATAACACCCATTTATGAATATCTCCAAAACAAATCAGAGGTTTCCTAAACAATAATCATTCATACAATTAGTATCAAATGTGTCTATTTTTTTGTGTGTCTGTTCATTATCTTTAAATGAACATCTTTAAAGTGAAACTCTTATTTGAAATCAATACATATAACAGAGCTTCCATTAAGAATTTGAAACTGGAAGTATAAACTTCCTGTCCATCAATTTTGGAAGTTTTACACTGAAAAGTGGAAGTTAAAATCTCCCGAATACAATATCTTTTTCCACTATTTTTCAATTAGAATGTTAAAAATCAAGTAATTTGTAACTTTAACTTACCAAATTCAAAGACTTATATTATAATAACTCATTTTATTTAATTTTATCATAAGACTGATTGAAATTGTGACCATAAAATAAATATTGACACAAGCTTTCTACTTTGGTGGTTTTCTTCAAAATTATGGAAGTTTTTGTACTTCCTAGAAATCAATTTTGAAAGTTTAAACCCATTTCTAAGGAGTAATATACTTCCTTTAATGGAAGCCCTGCATATAATTGTATTTATAACACACATCAAATTGACTGATAAAACAATAACTACTTACTAAATAATGCATTTACTGAAATATTGTTTACTGATTTATAACAAGCTTGTGACTCTGTTTATAATAGCAGAAAGCATGACAAATATTAAATGATTGGTGATTGCTAAAAGATTTACTGTGGTCTTCTATAGTATCACAAGGCAGAAATACCATGTTTTATGTTCATTCTTATTAGCAAATTGAACTCAAAATCCTTCATTAGAAACATTGTTGTTGACATCTATCAACCAATTTTGAAAAATCAAAACAATAATATTAATTTTGATAAGTCTTGTTTGGGAGTAAGAGTGCATCTTTAAAAATAGTGTGTGTTTTTTTCACTTTATATGAAATATGTACCAATTCAATTTGACAAATGAGACAAAAAATTTAAGTTAAGAAATAGAAGTAGTAATTGTACATAATACAAAACAACAACAAAATTGACAAAGCTCAATATAACAGGAAATCTATTTGAAAACAAAAATATTAAAGGCCATAATTATTTAAAATGAATTAAGGTATTTAAGTTATACACACTTTGATAAAAGCTTTCACCGACAACATAGTTATTATCAAGGTACACTATGGGACTTTTATCCAAATTTTGAAGATATTTTACCGTGAATTAAAGTTATTTAAGTTTCATTTCACCCAACCCCAAACTCCAAAGGCTACAAAGAGCGAAAAGTAAATATTTTGTCTATATTTGATTTTTGTTTGACATTATCAGAGCTTATGAAATAAACACAACAGTTTCTGGTGAAATAAACTTCAGTTAACAGAAAACATAAGTTCAACCGAACAGCATTATTGATACACATGCAAAAAAAACATTTTGATTGATCTTGTGAGTCTTCTGAACAGAGCAGTTTTTCGATGTTTGAAAATATAAAGCAGTTTTATAAATTCATAAAAAATAATTAATAATAAGACAACCTGCTGAAATCATTTTAAATCTTTTCTATGATGTCTAATGAACAATTTAAAAGACAATTTATGATAGTTTACCGTTCAATTTTGAAGAAAATATACATAATGTCATGTAACCATACATTTTTATAGCTAATAAAATGCTTAAAAATCAACCCTTTTCTTGTAAAAATTGATAAAGCTTTATTGGACTTATTCATAAAATGTAATCATTCAAATAAATGAATTTTACATATGATACTAACTCAGAATTCAGATTTAAAAACAATGAATGTACTTTCAAATTAAAATATGTAAAGAAACAAGAACACTATGTACATGTAGGCAGTAATGCCCCTACAAAAATGTCAGAGTGAAAGTTCTCAACTAATTTGTCTTTTTAATATTATAACATGTAAACTGTATCTGTAGGTAATCAATGTCTATTTGTTTTATTATTGTCAATAGTATTCTTAGAATGTAGGACTAAGTGAACCACTTCCCAAGTGAACCAGGACTAAGTGAACCACTTGGTGAGACGTAGTGAACCATCTATGGGAATATTGTCTTAATGTTATATTATGTTTCAGATTTTATTTTCCTGGTTATAAATGATTCAATTTATAGGTAATGAGAATATATTGTTAATCATATCAAAGTGTTTAATTATTAGAATTTTGTATTTTGATATAAAAATGTTTTGAAAAAGAAAAGAAAAATGAACAACAAAATACCTTTTTTAATCCTTATAATGAATATATATTATCAATACATCCTACTTTGTTGAATTTTATTCAATATATGTTCAAAAACTTCTCTATGTTTGTTATTTACACCTCAATCATGTCTCAAAAACAAATAAGTCTTAAGTGTAATTAATGGATAATTGTACTCAAATTTTAATTGGCCTTATCAGTTTGTAAACAGCTCACTTACAGAAGCTGTGAACAAACATAGTGACATATGACTTTTATTATATCAATTATTTTTTTTCTATTTGGAACTGCTAGTTCATGACAACACGTCTATTTTTTTTTTATATAAAACAAACATAACATACAATATATATACATATATAAGTGGAACAGTATCATTTAACAAATGAGGTGAATAGTAAACATTTGATTATGCCTTAATCGTATATTGTGATTTCATTAACAAAAGTGTTCAAAAAACGATTTGAATTGCTTTTATTGTTCAAGTGAGTTTGAAGAACTTTCAAATCATTATATAAATGGTACATAATATTTATCGGTTTGGATCTCCTTTCACAAATAAAGTATGTCTTATAAATGCAATAGGCAATCTGACTAAAAACAATGTTTACAATATTATACTCTTTTTGGTCAATTTTATAACCTATTACTATATATCCTTAACTTCTTTTTGTATTCCACATCTTTAAAAAATATCATGTATAGCATTCCAGAAAGTTGTCAAAAATGGACATTTATAAAAGTGTTCGTAGCCTTCTACTTCATTACAATAAATACATTAAGGGCAATCCTTCAACTTCCATGTAAATAAATTTAAATTTGTTGCTACAAGATTATGCAATACATTTATTTTGAATTGTTTGACTTTATTATCCACAATGGACTTATGAACAATACCATATATATTTGCTTATTCGTCATATCTTTAAAAGGTTTATTTTGGATAGTTTCAATTATATCAATTATTTGTACTGTAACATGTGTTGTTAATTTATTGATTTGTAATAAATATCATAATATTTATGCATCTATTGTATTTATGTTACTTTCATGAAGTGAAAAAAACTACTATTTTAAATGTCATGAAACGTAAAAGTCTTAAGTTTCATGCCTTTTCAATTTCTAACAGCTAAACAAACAGTGTGGCAAATGTGTGAAGTAATGCATTCAAATGGCGATAATTACTAGTTATTATCACCTTTCAGGCAGTGTGCCATCACACAATAGCCACTATATAATACATATGTGGTTCACTTGGTCCTGAAATGGTACACTTAGGAACTGGTTCACTTGTGAAATGGTTCACTTCGTCCTGCACCCGTATTCTTACATTTAGAATTTTTCACAATAAGTCTTCACTCTTCATCATTTGAAGTTTGGTCTGTTCCCATGCGTTTGTACTTGTAGTGTGTGCACAGATGATAAATACTCAATACTGAGTCAATGCTGATTTGGTTTTTATGCCCCTTCAGGGGTGCGTTTCAGAGACGATCGTTAAGGCAATCGTTAGCTGATTTTGGTAGTACGACCAAAATTACCGATCGGCACCGTTTCAGAGACGCAACGTGCACCTGCTTTATCGTCAATTCTGATCGTAAACCTACGACCGACTAGAGGCACTCGTAAACTTAACGATCAAGATGGCGGATGAAGATTTTCTCCATATCAAAGTATATTTTAACTTTTTATCAACATTTAAGAGTTTAATATTGCATGTAGCACGTTCACTGGTGTGGAATTTTCAAACAATGTTTAAAAATAGCTCAAAACAGTACGAAAATGTTCTATTTCCGCCGATCTGTCAAAAAAGGATTTTAACTGTAGAAGATGTAAGCTTTTTGTTATATTTAGTCAATGCGCTGACATTGTGTACATCTTAGGCATTGAATATGATGTAGAATTTGATTTGCTTTCATTGCTGTGTAACATGTCCTGTAAAACATTTCTTGATATTCATATTTTTCGGATGGTTTTTAATTCGGATAAATAAATGCCTGCACAATAAACAGATTCAATGTAATGTTACCGGCCTCTATGGCATATTATAGTCAGTGAATTATTAAACAATGTTACCATTTATTGAATCATGTCATGATATAAACATTTCATTCTTTTCCTTATAGTTAAATATCTTAATCTGGTGCTATTAAAGTCTGTAAATATACCTGTACTGTAAACACCACTGTCACAACCAATTAGTTGGTTTATTTGATAGGTTAATACCATGCACACTATCTGGTCACAATGTAATCATTTTAATTCATCTTCACTTGTAAAAGCTGATTGTTTTTACTAAGTTATCATATGTTCTTTGTAGAACTTTGCAGTATCACTATATGTATACATGTGAGCATTCAAATGACAAAAGATACATCTTTTCTTTTTTCAGACATACCATTTGATACTGTGTGTACAACAAAAACCTAAGATGAAAGATTGACAACAAAGTGTCATGGTCTTGATGGAATATGCTCACAGTGCTCCTCAGACCTCTTAGACATATATTTAATAATGGTATGGAAAAGGGAAATAAAATCTAATGCTTGTGTTATAAAATATAATATACTGTAGGTATAGTTAACATATGAACACATTGTCATAAGGACTATTAAAGTAATTTAACTGCAAAACCATTTTATGTATCTGCAGTTAACGCACAGGCTATGTGCAGATGATAATTGATATTCTATATTCTCACTTTTTAAAGTTTAAAATTCAATAGGACACAAACCAATTTTATGAATAATACAATGAATTTTATATTAATACCTTGTTGAGCATCTTATATATAAATTTTGAGCAGTTAATACTGGTATAACATATGTGATATTTAGCTAGGTATAAACATTGAACTAGAAATAAATTGGTAACAGAATGGTGTGTTTCATGTTTTCTGACATACCCTACTTATTTTCATTTTTTTTTTTAAATTAGAAATAGTTTTTATAAAATATACAAACATGTAAACTATTAAAAGGTGTAACATAAATGTATTGTTGTATTATGTTGTGCTGTATTAAACAATATATTATAACTTTTTGTCTTTTTCAGGCCACTGAGTCATCCAAGGTTTCAGACATCTAGAATATGCTCATGGTCAGTCTTCAAGATACTCACCCAAGCATTCCAATGTGAATAAGGATACTGTGACAAAACAGTACTTACCAACATCCACTGGAGATACCAGACCAAGCAGACTTTAAGCTACATATATATGGACACAGACAATACAATTCATTGCATATTCCAACACAGCATAAAATTTCAAACTGTTTCATAGGCAGTGAGGCATTTGTGCTAACCTCATAAGTTGAAATGATTTTTTTTTTAAGTTTGACTTTGAATTGAAAAAGCCATTAACATTTGATTTTCCAAAACATATATTTATACAGTGTCATCTGTCCATTTGTACATATTTTCCTCCAAGCATTTAAACAATTTTGAATTATAATGGAAAAATTTAAATGAAACATTTATTGAATCCTATGATAATATATGAAACACACACAACCATGGTTGTTCATGTAATATTACCATTGATTTAATTTTGATGAAACGTTCATACTACTTTTTTATAGAAATTTAGTGAATGTTTTGATATTTCTGAATACAAATAACTTGTTGTTGTTGTTATTTTACTTTGACTGGCACATCTTTCAACACACATTGGTGTATATAGTGTATACTCCAGTGTAGGTTATAAAATAATAGAAACAGTAGATAATATTTGCATGAAACTCTGAACATATAACCACTTTGACAATCTGCACCACTTATTAAGCTACTGTTTTGTTAAATAATGCGTTTTGATGAGACTAGCTTGTAAAATAGCTATATTTCTTTTAGTCATTATGTGTATCAAGTCTTTGAATCATGTCAGCAACTGTTTATTTTATCAAGTATTATGAATGGATCTAATATTCTGTTTATTTAACAGTTATCACAACGATTGACACAATAAAGATTGATTTATGAATTGTCTTCATACAACATATCCAACCAGTCAAAATTATATTTTTGAACCATTTCCCAAATGCAATACCTCTAACTCAAAGTGTTGATGCATAAAAGTATGAACTTTACCTTATATGAACTAATGCCAGTTGTTGGGAATACGAATCATTCATCATCATCATCATCATCATCGTCACCAACACCACCACCATCATCAATCATCAACAACATTTACGCATCATCATTGTCATCATCGTTACATCATAAATAGTATCATTGTCGTCGTACCATCACCATCATTATAATCATTATATTCATCATCGTCGTTGTCTCTGCATTATCATTGTCGTCGTCATCCCACCATCATTATCATCACCTTAGTCGTCGTAGTCCTTGTATTATTATCATCATTATTATTATATCATCATCGTCGTTGTCGTCGCATAATCGTTACTATCATCATCAGCACCATGCTGCACGTTTGCATTTACTTCTCAGGGCAGTCATAATACCCGTACTTTAAATAATAACTTTAAAATTAGCTGCCTGCATGAAACCAGTCGTATTTTGTTGTCCAATTTTATCAGAGTTACACAAAAATTTCTACGGAGAGTCGGGTTTCCCGGCAGAAACAGAATCATATTCATCATTGTGTAATAGTAGTCACTTGCAAGCACCCATTTTGATGTCATTATATTACTCATATTCTTAGAACAAATGCCTTTTGAATACTCCACAAGCAGCACAACGCATACGACTTACATTTAATTGTGAGGCGGCTTCCGATGGTTTCAACACCCACCCCAGTGGCGGGTCCAGGGATAAATAACTGGGGTGTACACAACCGTAGAAAAACGCTATGTATGTATCAGCATTTTACCCGAAAAGGTATCAATTTATGATTTAAATAAACTTCATTTTCTCGCTAACGACGGGGGGGGGGCACGGACCATTGTGCCCCCACGATATATAGCCGCCACTGCCTCCAACACAATGTTCTACTATAGATATAAGTTTGGCATTAGAAGCAAATAGTCAATCAGTTTGTATCGTAACATTAATTGATTCCATTATTGGATGTATAATTATTATTATTATTATTATTATTATTATTATTAATAAAAGACAGGTGCGCTCACCAGTTTAATATGACGTGACGTCATTTTACTTCAGACTGTGTCACTCGCTTTAACGCTGAACGACCGGAGAGTTTACGAGACGTTTCTGAAACGCCTATATGATTATCGTTAAATTGGTCGTTATTATGATCGTAAATTTACGATAATGGCAGATCGTAAAATCTATCTGAAACGCACCCCTGGTTCTTTACCCATCTAGAATGTTTAGTGCTGTAAAGGAAAACAAAATGTACTTTAAAAGCCTTTCTAACTTATTAGTATAGATAATAATACTGCCATACATATATACATATATAATAAAGTTAGGTGAACATTTAATTCCAATATCGATTAGATTAAAGAAAAAAGATTACCTCATGGTTAATCAATGCAGTAAACATAACAAAACAACATAAAACATAATTATTCCCATTCACATAATTACCGGTCCACACATTTTACATTTCCGGCACATGATATTTCAGATATTTCAGGTAACCAATCGGAAAACGTAAACGAATCGGGAACAGTTATTAAACTTATTTGTCGTTCTTCCGAAATAAAGTTTTGAAGATAAATTGAAGACTATCTATTCAACCATAAAAAGCATTTTTAACATCCATGCAATCGCCACCCATTTGCATTTTTTAATCATTATAAAATAACAGTAAAACCCAACTGTCAACCAACTTAAAAACCGCTCCTACCACTAACTAAAATAAATTCCCATTCCATAATAGGTGCGCACTTCAGTGCGGCGCCAACAAAATACATACTCTTTATTTAAAGTCGGGTATATGATAAGAAGGAACATTAGCTCAATGAGCTATTTTCCGACATGAATAACAAACAAACAGTACATAACATATCCGAAAGCATAACAATGAGCTTATGACATGGAAAGAAAAGTATATATAGATTAGAATAGGTACAAATGTTGCAACAAGTATTTAAATATGTTTCTTAATATATTCATACAAATAATTACAAAAAGAAAGATGGATTAGAGCACTGAAAACAGTCATAACATTAACTAGTTTTCCTGGCTGTACGTGTGGCCAGTCCACACGCGCTCAGTTCCCTAGTTGACTTCGTAACCACTGTAAAATGGTCAATACTTTCAAGAGTATAACTTAAAGGATAATAGTATACATTTAAATCGAAAAATTGTATGAAACATTATATACATGGGAATTACAGCATAGTACATTGTTGTGTAGTTGGTAAAAATGTTATAATTAATCTAACTTGATAGGAAAAATCTTTGGAAAGTGTTACTAAGAGGAGGTATTATATTTATCATGAATTTTAAAAAGGCACAAAGGCATTATTGCTCCCATAATTAGGTTGATCTCCACCCGGAGGCAACCATCTTATCCTTTGCCCGGTCACTGCTCTGACAATATCAGCACAGGTCTTCTACTGTAATGTTCCTGGAATCATGTAGTCCGGAGCCCGGAAAATAAACATTTCTGTTTTTAGTGAAATTTATAAAGTATTTGATTTTTGTTTTATCGCTATTACTTCTTTAGGATGATTTCGTGTATTTAATACTAATGTTATTGTTTTAGTATTAAATGTCTAAATTTAGTTAGTAACTCATAAATTGATACGAAAGTTATATTTTTAATGGTTTTCTACTTTTTCTAAAGATTGATAAACTTGACACCCCTACTCTGTAATGTAATTTATGTATAATGGTTTCACCTATAGGGTTTGTTTAAATGGACCATTCCATTTTGCTCACCTGATTGTTAGGGTATAAAACCAGCGAAAGACATATAAATGGTTTGTTCGTGTCTTAACGCCGATGTGAAAACATCACGTTAACATATAGGGAAGCTTTGAAGTTTCTTTTTGTACTGTTTAGGGCGGGTTCTGAACTATTGGAGACTAGGAGAATTAAAGTGAAGCATTGCGCTACAGCTTCTAGTTTCCAGGTTCGGACATCCGCGGGGTTTCTTTTTGGCCTCTTAGTAAGCCTGGATCATTGCGATAAAGACGGAACAGGGTCAGTGGTTTGATTCTCCGTACGCTATACAATTAGGACTGCGGGTTTCACTGATATCTTGTGAGATTGGTTTATAAGCGTTTTGTATGCTGGTCCTGTCGAAGTTATAGCATAGGTGTTGTAGGGTTTCTGTTTGTGCGTTCTTGGTTTTGGGATAATTAAACATTGATTCTTGAACCATAATAATTATTTCCAAACATTGTTAATCGCGTGTATATATAACTTATTTCATACTTAATTTTTGGGACAATGCAGTCCGAGAATAGGTTTATAGTTTAATTTAAGGTAGCGTGTCCAAGCTAGCTAGGGAAGAAACGTTACACTACCGTGTGTAAGAATGTTAATTGAAATTGTTTAGTCGTAATACCTTAACAAAATACTTGCCGAAAGAACCCCACAAGTACTTGTATGTGTTCGACAGATGTTATACAATAAAATTAAATTGTAACATTTTGAATATGATATACTCAAAAGGGACTTTATTCATAAAGCATCTTAAGTCATTTAAGTATCTCAATAGCCATTTGATATAATAGAATTGACCTTATTGAGAAAAACATACATTGATGTTAAAAATACCTATACAATTCCTTTTATTTGACTCTTAATATTAAAAAAATAAAATAATAAAAAAAGTTAGGAAATGAATTAAAACGGCTTTAATGTTGGTGACTTTACAGCTTTGGTTTCAACACTTGAACAGCAAATGTCAAAGGCAAGGTCATTGTCTATTTAATATGTCTTATCATTTTCTATGTCTATTTAATATGTCTTATCATTTTCTATCACTTCCGTTTCAATTGTCACACTAATAAAATCTTCTTCGACCTCTTGCTTAGCCAAACTTGTCTTTTGACCAAATCTAGTGCTTGCGTTATCTTCAACAGATTCAGCATCATTATCACCAGCCTTTTCCCCTATAGTTACAGAGCACCGAAAGAGAGTGAAATTGTTATGTAACGATATGAGACCATGCTCATCGTTGGTTAATGTAACGGTGTGTAATAATGCAAGGCTTGAGAACGTACTGTTTTGTTCTGCTGAAATTAACATATATTTCGATGAAATCAAAAGTGTTTAGATATGTCTTTTTGGACATATTTGTGTTAAAAGAACTTTTATTTGCACCAACATTACTCATATGCCGACCACGGTACGCGCCGTGTTTAAAAAGATAACTCACGTGCATACCTATCCAATGATAGAGACCAGAGGTCACGTGGCCTATCGTTAGCCTATCCTTCATAGCGGGACATATGACAGACCAATTTAATCTCATTTTCTCATCGGGTCATTTTCCAACACCATGGATGGAAGGAATTATCGTTCCTGTCTTCAAAAAGGGCGAAGACGCGATGAGTAACAACTAAAGGGGAATAACTCTTATGATCTGTTTAGCAAAAATATATTCCTCACTAATAAATAAACGACTGACTTGTTGGTGTGAGAAATACAACAAAGTAACGGATGCACAATTCGGTTTCCGTAAGGGTTTTTCAACAACTGACGCCATTTTCTGTTTAAAATTCTTAATTGATACGAGGCTAAATAACGGACTTCGTCTGTATTGCGCATGCGTGGACATGAAGAAATGTTTTTACAGCGTGAACAGAAATGCTCTGTGGTTAAAGATGTCTAAAATAGGAATAAATAGTAAACCGCTTAGAATTGTGAGATCAATTTATGCTTTTTGTTAGATCTAAAGTTAAACATTGCAATCAATATTCAGATTTTATCGAAATAGCGGTCGGTTTAAAGCAATGTGATATTTGTTCTCCTCTTTTCTGGTCCATCTTAATTTATAGAAGACCTTGAACTATATTTACAGTCAAACATTGATAGTTGAATTACAATTGAGGAAATCAGTCTTATTTTGATGTTGTATGCTGACGATATGGTGATTCTAGCCGAAACAGTAGAAGACATGCAGCGCAGCTTGGACAATCTTAAGGCATACTGTGATAGATGGGGACTAACAGTAAATGTTGATAAAACAAATATTATTGTGTTTAGACGTCGCGGTCGCTTACAAAATGATGAACACTGGATGTATGGTGTTACTTCTCTAGAGATTGTAGACAACGTTAATTGTTTAGCCTTTTAATAGGAACGATTTTAACTGTTATGGGTCATTCAATTCAAATGTACATCTATTGTGTGGAAAGGCCTTAAAGCTGCACTCTCACAGATTTACCATTTTTACAACTTTTTTTATTTTTTGTCTTGGAAAGAGCAAATATTTGTGTAAATATCTTCAAACCAATAATATAAGATTGCTGACAAAAAATCAGACCGTAGATTTTCATATTTCCGTTCAAAAATTAATGTTTTATGGCCTAAACCGTTACTAACGGTTTAAGAAAAATGCATAAAACATCATTTTTTGAACTTAAATACAAATATCTGCGATCTCATTTTTTGCCAGCAGTCTTATTTAACTTGTTTCCATGGATATTCGCAAAAATTGGCTCGTTCCAAGACAAAAAATAAAAAAGTTGTCAAAACGTTCAATCTGTGCGAGTGCAGCTTTAAAGGCATTAAACGTGATGTTGTTCAATTTAAAAGAGTTTAGTTTTACAGCGAAGACAAAATGCCAACTGTTTGATGCATTTATAGTGTCTATACTCAATTATTCATCAGAAGTTTGGGGCTTTACAAAATCAAAAGAAATTGAACGTATACATTTGGGTTTTTGTAAACGAATTTTGGGTGTTAAATTGTTTGCAAGTAATGCTGCTATCTATGGTGAACTGGGGAGCCGCCCGCTATTCATAAACATTGCTGTGTTCAGAGAATTGCATAATGAAAACATTATATGTATGTTCCTCGAATGATTTACTAAATAACAAAAATAACTGGTTGTCAAATGTGAAAAACTTGTTGTATATATATGGTTTTGGTGAGGTGTGGGAACAGCCTTATTTAGTTGATAAAGATATATTTTTACTAAGCTTTAAACAAAGATTATATGATTGTTATATGCAAGACTGGAGAGATTATATAATGAAAAATTCAGTATTATATGTGTATAAGGAAATTAAAGTTAGCTTTGAACATAAAAGGTGTTTAAACATAATATAATCGGCCGTATAGTGCCCATGTAAGTGCATTAGCCGTCGAGAAGATAATTAATGCAAAATTTCAATAACAAATAGCTAAAATAGGTACAAGAATGGTAGACTTGGACTGAAAACACAGTTTGAAGTCACGCAATTTTCTATTTTCATTTTGTATTTTGTAATCAATTAATCGCTCAGCTTATCGTGTCACTTAAAATTCGGCAAACCCAAATCACGTTGGACCCCCTGATTCACTCGGCACTCTGAATCCCAAACTACCAGCTGGTTGGTAGTTATACCGAATAACCATCTGGAAATGATTGAAAATTGGCAAATGTAGGAAACATATTCCAATAAAACAGTGTTTGTAACAAAATAACATTTGGCTTCAGACTAATTCACATGTGTACCTTTCAATCATAAAACAGGACAATATCTGAATCCCCAATTTGCAAATGGTCGGCAGTTTGATATTCACAAATAACATTTTAATATGAAAATTAATGCTAACACTAACACTAGTTACTATGTAGTTGATAATTCAAACCACCAACTGGTTAAAAGCAGGTAGTTGAATATCCGTATAGCCAACTACAAACTAGTAGGTAGTTGCATATTCGAATACCCAACTGAATAACGTTGAGCTTTTCCGTCATGTGTGTTTTTCCCTTCATATCCGACTTGAAATAAATATGCTTGTATCTTAAGAGCCGAGGTTGCAGTCACTCCACGTGCTTTCCGTCGTAGCAAATGTTTTCGGTTCCTGGTACCACAACCTTAATTGTACCAAGTTACCATTTCGGCCCTTTTGGGAATTATGATCACTTTGAGCAATTTCAAGGCAGACAAGATGATTAAGCCTTCGTTAATAGTTGAACTATACGGTTAGACGATTTTACTGACTTAAGGGAGTGCTAATCCTAGTGGTATTGAACAAACTATTCTCTACATTAAACAAAACTCTTTTAACAGTTTTATCTATATGTGCAAAACTGTACTACTAGAATGGTACATAAGATCATTGTGGATCACCTTAAAAAGGGTTTTCTTCGGCTACATGTAGGTCTTCGAAATTTAGTCTGTACAAATAGATACAAGATACAAGAATCTTGATCTAAAGTCGGGTACATTGTTACAACAATCACTAGCTCAATGAGCTATTTTTCAAAATGAATAACAAACAAACATTTTGATGATGATGATGATGATGATGATGATGATGATGATGATGATGATGATGATGATGATGATGATGATGATGATGATGATGATGATGATGATGTTGATGATGATGGTGTTGGTGGTGGTGGTGGTGGTGGTGGTGATGATGATGATGATGATGATGAGGATGAGGATGAGGATGATGATGATAATGATGATGATGATGATGATGATGGCGGTGGCGGTGGCGGTGGCGATGATGATGATGATGATGATGGTGATGGTGATGGTGGTGGTGGTGGTGGTGGTGATGATGATGATGATGATGATGATGATGATGATGATGATGATGATGGTGATGGTGATGATGATGATGATGATGATGATCCAGCCGAACCAAACTATTTCTTCATGACGATCGGAGCGAGACGACCAATTATAGAATCGCAAATGGACAAATGATTCGGTAAATTAAATTCGGAGCCAGGCTGTTGGTAAACAAACAGATTGGTGGCAGAATTTAAAAACAAACAATCAACAAAAACGTTTCAATTAAACAGTTAAAGAAAGTATCTATTTAAAAAGTAAAAAACATTTATTGGAAACTAATGAAATGTTTAATTGCTGCAATAAAGTTACACCTCTATTTACGTTTTACCTTCGTCTGATTGATTTTAAAGTTTAAAACAAAATTCACGTGCATTCTAATGAAATAGGTAGCCAAATGCACAGGCGGCAGTTACGTTGACATGACGCACCCTGTTTGCCACGTCCATCCCCCATCAAAAAATCAAAAACAATCGTCAAGTTAAAACATTATTGGAAAATGATCATTAATCATAAAACATCAATATCAACCGAAAACTCCACATTTAAAAAAAAATAATCTCAGTACATGTATATTACATCATTACTTATTTAAGGTTGACGTTAAAGCCCTCAGAGGACAATGGTGTTTAAATTTTTATTTGTTTAAAAATAAATGGGGGGGGGGGATGGCAAATAAGATGGGTCCTGTCAACATAACTGCATCCTATTTCAAAAGAAAGTAACATACTCATTCAGACAAGATATAGCCAACAGCTTCTCAGGTGAGGACCTCATTACCTCTGTCATTTATGTTTTTCAGTAATGAGGTACACAGCACACGTCTGAAGTTGCAACAATTTGTTACCCTGCTTATCATGAACTTGTCAACATAAACAAGAGAAAACAACACCTCAACATGAACTCTTAACATTACCAGGTCAACATGAACCAGCTGATACAATTGCAAACTCTCAAGAGAGGAGAAGGTAAAAAATAGTGTTGTTTATATTAATCAATTTAAAGTGATTGCTCATGTTTTGTAAACATGTTAAGGAGTGTTAAAACAAAAAAACCCAAGCCGGAACCCTTCAGAAAATTTTGATATTTGCTCAAATATCGTCTTTGATGACCGCAATTTTCATTAGTGGTTTATATACAACGCAATTGAAAATTAAATACGGCTGTGGTGTTGCGTGATTGGTTGATTGACATAATCACCTAATGTTATCGATGTATCCTTAAGAGGTCAACATATCTGCAACTATTATTAAAGTCTCGGTGGCCGTGTGGACTAGCCAGCTGTTTTCTAATTTTTTCTCGACTTTACTGGCGTGGATTTGAACCACACTAAAACCATACATGATAATGCTATAACTGTTTTTTTTCTGCAATAATATATATATCATAGAATAAATTAATGCTAAACTAAGTGTTTTCAGATTCAGTTCTCTTTAAACCAGTCAATTGTTTTAAAAAATATCATTATGACTGATGATTATGAATGTAATAACAATTATACACTACATGTATGTAGGCTTATAGTACATTAGATCTGGATAGTTTAGTTTAGTTTAAACTTATTTAATTTTCCAACGATTGGTCTTGTGTTGTGGGAGGGAAACCGGAGTACCCAGAGGAAATCCACTTGTCCGACTTGATGACTACAAACCAAACACACATACGCCCAGGCCAGGAATCGAACCCGGGTCACCTAGGTGAGAAGTGAGTGCACTTACCACTGCGCTAACTGGACAACAGGATAAAATGTGTGACAATTTAATTGAAAAATGCACAACCCTTAGAATGGACATTGCGAAACTAAATTCATAATGGGATATTTAGTTCAATTGACCAACAGTTTTCACATCCAGACTTAAAAAACAATGAAGATTTGATCATAATCAAACACTGCTTAAAAGTAAGAAAAAAATATTTTGTTGAATAGAAAATCACATTTTATCAATAATATTGTCAAATTATGGTTATTACGAATCTTATGTCATATTAAGTAGTGTAGATGTCTGGAAATCAAACACTATGCAGCATTTGCCACCCTTTGCAATGCATAACCAAATAATGTATATTTCTGTGTATATATTACATTATGTTTTGAAATGCTAACAGCTAAGTGATTAAATTTTACCATGAACATTGGAATGTTAGGATAGTTGCAAATGTTCAAAAGAAATCTTATCCTTTAGAACATGTTTTTTGTTTCCAAAATCAGTACCAGTATGGTCTAAAAAATACACATTGCCAACAAATTGACCAATCATATTTTTTATTACGATTAAGTGGGAGTGTAAAAATTGATGCTGTTAAAATTTTATTTTGGAGCAAAACCTGGCAAAATAACTGGTTAATATCTTGTTACATTTTTATTTTCTTTCAATGTACATGTTAAACTAGCAGCAATTTAGTCTTTGAAAAAGCAAGTTTTCATACAAAAATTGTCAGACCGGCATATTTTCTTTTGTGATCTTAGGCTGTCGGTCCGAATGATCAACATTTTTTTCTGAACCTTTGCGATGTCAATTGATTTTAAAAAATTATGAACAATGACAACACTTTAAATTTATTTTATTGGGAATCTTGTTTATCCATTTATATTTAAATTACAGGATTCTGGATGTACTGTTATAACCAAGGGCTAACGCATTACCTCAACATGATCTGGTCAACATGATGGTGGGAACAACATGAACCACTCCTGACCACAGAACTGTGGTCAACATGAACATTTGCCATATTCCTGTAACAAAAGTAAAGTAAATAGTTGTTAAAGTTTGCAATTTGTGATAGTTGTATGGTTAAGGGATTAGACACCATATGGTCTCAAAATGGGCAAATACGTTGTTTTTTTTTGTTTTGTTTTTAAACAAGCCTTAAAAAATTATACAAGCTACATGTAGTAAAACATTGAGGCTGATAACAAATTATTTTACATGATTAAAATAATATTTTATCGCTGACTTAGCTGTATTTACCAATTTAAAAATAGCGCATACTGGTTTCTCAGTTTACAGTGTGTTTATTTAACCTGAAGGTCACATGATTAGTACAGATAATTTACTGGGATTTATGTGGTAGACAAACCCAGTAAATTTTGCATTGAACAATATGCAAAACACTGCAAAGATTCATGTGTCATAAACCATGTGATACAACAGTAAGTAAAATTCAATACGTTGTACACAACAATATGAATTCTGTGAAAGTTTTTACAATTTTTCTATTTCTTGCAACGTTATCATCTGGTGTCTAGTCACTTCTAGTCCCAGTTTGTTTTACGATTCTCCCATAGTGCACAAGAAAATGAGGTAAAAAAAAAGCCCCTTCACAGTTTGCACAAGTCGTGCAAAATCATTAAAGTTGACCAATTATTCAAGAAATTCACATGAAATTTTGTACACATGCTCATAGTAACATAATTATGCTTACATGTGGGAAGGCCGATATCTGTGTGTTAAATAATTGTAATAATGAGCTTTATCAGTATAGGAACCTGATGCCCCCAATTATAATGTACTTACTCCTTCAATATATAACCATATAAACCTTATGCCCTATATAATGTAATTTATATACTCCCTCCCTTCAAGATGGAACCCCTAGGAACATAGTGCCCCCACCCCCCTGCAATAGTAATTTTCATACCCCCTCCTTCAAGATGTAACCTTAGGAACCTGATGCCCCAAATAGTAAATTCTTTACTCCAATAGTAATTTGTTTAGTCCTTCAAGATATAACCATAGGAACCTGATGTCCTCCAATAGTAATTTACTTACTCCCTCAAGACATGACCATAGGAACCTGATGCCCTCCAATAGTAATTTGTTTAGTCCTTCAAGATATAACCATAGGAACCTGATGCCCTCCAATAGTAATTTGTTTAGTCCTTCAAGATATAACCATAGGAACCTGATGTCCTCCAATAGAAATTTACTTACTCCCTCAAGACATAACCATAGGAACCTGATGCCCTCCAATAGTAATTTACCTACTCCCTCAAGATATAACCATAGGAACCTGATGCCCTCAAATTGTAATATACTTACTCCCTCATATACAACCATTGGAACCATATGCCATAAATTGTGATTTACTAACCTGATGCCCTCCAATAGTAATTTGTTTAGTCCTTCAAGATATAACCATAGGAACCTGATGTCCTCCAATAGAAATTTACTTACTCCCTCAAGACATAACCATAGGAACCTGATGCCCCCAATAGTAATTTACTTACTCATTTAAGATATGACCATTAGAACTTGTGGCCCCCAACTGTAATTTACTTACGCCTTCAAGATATAACCATAGGAACCTGAAGCCCCCCAAAAGTAATTTACTTACGCATTCAAGATGTAACCATAGGAACCTGTGGCCCCCAACTGTAATTCACTAACTCCTTCAAGATATAACCATGGAAACCTGATGCCCCCAATTGTAGTTTTGTCTCACAGTCCGTCAATCAGTCAGTCCGTCCGTCACTACGTCACACTTCGTTTCCGCTCAATAACTAAAGAAAGCTTGTACCCAGGAACTTCATACTTGGTATGCTAGTTGGTCATGACTAGTAGATGACCCCTATTGATTTTGGGGTCACTAGGTCAAAGGTCAAGGTCGCTGTAACCTTGAGGTGAAAAAACTGTTTCCGCTCAATAATTAAAGATCCTTTTGGTCTAGGATCTTCATACTTGGTATGCTAGTTGTTCATGACTAGCAGATGAACCCTATTGATTTTGAGATCAAAACGTCAAAGGTTACCTTCAGGTAAAAAAGGATATGTTGGCAGTGACCTTAAGCTTAAAAATGGTTTCTGCTCAATAACTAAAGAAAGCTTGTACCCAGGAACTTCATACTTGGTATGCTAGTTGGTCATGACTAGTAGGTGATTCCACAAGATTTTGAGGTCAAAGGTCAAGGTCACCGTGACCTTGAGGTGAAGAAACGGTTTCCGCTCAATATCTAAAGAACGCTTTCAACCAGGACTTTCATACTTGGTATGCTAGTTGGTCATGACTAGAAGATGACCCCTATTGATTTTGAGATCACTAGGTCAAAGTTCAACCCAAAAGTAATTTAAACACTCCCCCAAGATATAACCATTGGAATTTAATGCCCCCAAATTTACATACTCCTTCAAGATATAACCATTCGATCCTGGTTACACTCAATATTAATGTGCATACTCCCTAATGATATAACCATTGGAACCTGATGCTCCCCTATAGTAATTTACATCCTCTTCAAGATATAACCATTGGAAATTGGTTTCACCCAGTAGTAATTTGCATACTCCTTCAAGATATAACCATTGGAACCTGATGCCCCCCTAAAGTAATTAACTAACTCCTCCAGATATAACCATGGTAGCCTGGTGCCACCCAATAGTATTTTACATACTCCTTCAAGAAATAGCCATAAAAACCTGAATCCCCCCATAGTAATTTACGTAGTCCTTCAAGATATAACCATAGGAACCTGATGCACCCAATAGTAATTCACATACTCCTTCAAGATATAACCATAGGAACCTGAAGCCCCCTAATAGTATTTCAGGTAGTCCTTCAAGATATAACCATAGGGATTGATGTCCCCCAATAGTAATTTACGTACTTCTTCAAGATAACCATTGGAACCTGATGTCCCCCCCCCGAATTACAACAATTTACTCAGTCCTTCAAGATATAACCATTGGAACCTGATGCCCCCAAAAGTAATTTACATACTCCCATCACGATAAAACTAAAGGAACCTGATGTCCCCCTATAATTATATACATACTCCCTCAAGATAAAACCATTGGAACCTGATGCCCCCAAAAGTAATTTCCATACTCCTTCAAGATATTACCATAGGAACCTGATGCCCCCAATGGTTATTTACTCACACCTTCAAGATATAACCATAGGAACCTCATGTCCCCTAATAGTAATTTACTTACTCCTTCAAGATATAGCCATTGGAACCTGATATCCCCCAATAGTAATTTACTTACTCCTTCAAAATATAACCATTGGAACCTGATATTCCCCAATAGTAATTTACTTACTCCTTCAAGATATAAACATAGGAACCTGATATCCCCCAATAGTAATTTACTTACTCCTTCAAGATATAACCATTAGAACCTGATATCCCCCAATAGTAATTTACTTACTCCTTCAAGATATAAACATAGGAACCTGATATCCCCCAATAGTAATTTACTTACTCCTTCAAGATATAAACATAGGAACCTAATATCATCCAATAGTAATTTACTTACTCCTTCAAGATATAACCATTGGAACCTGATATCCCCCGATAGTAATTTACTTACTCCTTCAAGATATAAACATAGGAACCTGATATCCCCCAATAGTAATTTACTTACTCCATCAAGATATAACCATTGGAACCTGATATTCCCCAATAGTAATTTATTTACACCTTCAAGATATAACCATTGGAACCTGATATCCCCCAATAGTAATTTACTTACTCCTTCAAGATATAAACATAGGAACCTGATATCCCCCAATAGTAATTTACTTACTCCTTCAAGATATAAACATAGGAACCTGATATCCCCCAATAGTAATTTACTTACTCCTTCAAGATATAACCATTGGAACCTGATATCCCCCAATAGTAATTTACTTACACCTTCAAGATATAACCATTGGAACCTGATATTCCCCGATAGTAATTTACTTACTCCTTCAAGATATAACCATTGGAACCTGATATCCCCAATAGTAATTTACTTACACCTTCAAGATATAACCATTGGAACCTGATATCCCCCGATAGTAATTTACTTACTCCTTCAAGATATAACCATTGAAACCTGATATCCCCAATAGTAATTTACTTACACCTTCAAGATATAACCATTGGAACCTGATATCCCCCAAGAGTAATTTACTTACACCTTCAAGATATAAACATAGGAACCTGATATCCCCCAATAGTAATTTACTTACTCCTTCAAGATATAACCATTGGAACCTGATATCCCCCAATAGTAATTTACTTACACCTTCAAGATATAACCATTGGAACCTGATATCCCCCAATAGTAATTTACTTACTCCTTCAAGATATAACCATTGGAACCTGATATCCCCCAATAGTAATTTACTTACTCCTTCAAGATATAACCATTGGAACCTGATATCCCCCAATAGTAATTTACTTACACCTTCAAGATATAACCATTGGAACCTGATATCCCCAATAGTAATTTACTTACACCTTCAAGATATAATCATTGGAACCTGGTGACACCCAATAGTAATATGCATACTTCCTCAAGTTATAACCATAGGAACCTGATATCCCCCAATAGTAATTTACTTACACCTTCAAGATATAACCATTGGAACCTGGTGCCACCCAATAGTAATATGCATACTTCCTCAAGGTATAACCAAAGGAACCTGATGTCCCCCAAAAGTAATTTACTCACACCTTCAAGTTATAACCAAAGGAACCTGATGTCCCCCAATAGTAATTTACTCACACCTTCAAGATATAACCATAGGAACCTGATGTCCCCCAAAAGTAATTTACTCACACCTTCAAGATATAACCAAAGGAACCTGATGTCCCCCAAAAGTAATTTACATACTCCCTCAAGTTATAACACAAGGAACCTGATGTCCCCCAAAAGTAATTTACTCACACCTTCAAGATATAACCATAGGAACCTGGTGCCACCCAATAGTAATATGCATACTTCCTCAAGTTATAACCAAAGGAACCTGATGTCCCCCAAAAGTAATTTACTCACACCTTCAAGATATAACCATAGGAACCTGATGCCACCCAATAGTAATTTACATACTCCCTCAAGTTATAACCAAAGGAACCTGATGTCCCCCAAAAGTAATTTACTCACACCTTCAAGATATAACCATAGGAACCTGGTGCCACCCAAAAGTAATATGCATACTTCCTCAAGTTATAACCAAAGGAACCTGATGTCCCCCAAAAGTAATTTACTCACACCTTCAAGATATAACCATAGGAACCTGATGCCACCCAATAGTAATTTACATACTCCCTCAAGATATAACCAAAGGAACCTGATGTCCCCCAAAAGTAATTTACTCACACCTTCAAGATATAACCATAGGAACCTGGTGCCACCCAATAGTAATATGCATACTTCCTCAAGTTATAACCAAAGGAATCTGATGTCCCCCAAAAGTAATTTACTCACACCTTCAAGATATAACCATAGGAACCTGATGCCACCTAATAGTAATTTACATACTCCCTCAAGTTATAACCAAAGGAACCTGATGTCCCCCAAAAGTAATTTACTCACACCTTCAAGATATAACCATAGGAACCTGGTGCCACCCAATAGTAATATGCATACTTCCTCAAGTTATAACCAAAGGAACCTGATGTCCCCCAAAAGTAATTTACTCACACCTTCAAGATATAACCATAGGAACCTGATGCCACCCAATAGTAATTTACATACTCCCTCAAGATATTACCATAAGTTCCTGGTGCCCCCAATTGTTATATACCTACTGCCTCAAGATATAACCATTGGAACCTAATGACCCCCCCCAATGTAATTTACTTACTCACTCAAGACATAACCATAGAAACCTGATGCACCTAATAGTAATTCACTAACTTTTTCAAGATATAACCATAGTAACCTGATGCCCCCAATAGTAATTTACATAGTCTCTCTGTCAAGATATAACCATAGGAACCTGATGTTGGCACTTGTTAGTTACTATTTACTCAGTCCTTTAATATTCATAAAACCCCACCAGCAATTTACTCAGTCCTTTGAATCATAATGACCATAGGAACTAGATGACTGCCAACAACAATTTACTCAGTCCTACAGGATCATAATAATCATAGGCAACTGATCCACCAACAACAATTTACTTAATTTTTCAAGATCATTAAAAACATAGGAACTTGCTGCCCCCAAGCAGCAATTTGATCACTCCTTCAATATTTAAAGAAACATTGGAACCTGATCCAATGAATTTTCTTAGTTCTTCAACAATTAACTTAGTCCTTTGAAATCATAAAAATCGTAGGAACCTGCTGCCCCCTAAAAGCACTTAACTTAATCCTTAAATAGCCCCAATAGGAAGCTGATCCCCAAAACAATACTTCACTCAGACCTTCAAGATCATAATAATCATCGGAACTTGACCTCCCCCCTCCCAGCAACAATGCTGCCCTGACCCCCCCCCCCCCCCCCCTCCAAGCTAAATAACCATAGGAACCTGATCCCCCAACTTCTCTTTAAAGTTAATCACTCTTTCAATATTTAAAGAAACATTGGAACCTGATCCCCTCACCAACAATTTACTCAGTCCTTCAGGAACACAATATCAAGATAAACCCATAGGAACCTGATGCCCACAAACAACAATTTACTCAGTCCTTCAAGATATAACCATAGGAACCTGATGCCCACAAACAACAATTTACTCAGTACTTCAAGATATAACCATAGGAACCTGATACCCTCACCAACAATTTACTCAGTCCTTCAAGATATAACCATAGGAACCTGATACCCTCACCAACAATTTACTCAGTACTTCAAGATATAACCATAGGAACCTGATGCCAACAAACAACAATTTACTCAGTCCTTCAAGATATAATCATAGGAACCTGATGCCCACAAATGACAATTTACTCAGTCCTTCAAGATCATAAAAACATATGAACCTCATTTCTTCAACAATAATCAAAATATTTAGTCCTTGAAGATCATAAATAACAAAGGAATATGATACTCATAAGACAGTTTACTCAGTCCTTCAATATTTTTACCAAATGAACCTCCTGCCCGCCAACAACAATTAACTCAGTCCTTTAACCATAGGAACCTGATCCCCAAAACAACAATTTACGCTGTCCTTCAAGATCATTGATGCCCATAGGATTCTGATTCATCACCAACAACAATTAACTCAGGCCTTCAAAATTTAACCATATGTACTTGATCATCCAAAGTTTCTAACAAAAGTTTACTCAGTCCTTCAAGATTATTATAACTGTACAACCAATGTCCCCCCAAGAACAATTTACCTTGTCCTTCAAAATCATATTATCCATAAGAACCTCACAACCAAACAGCAATTTACCCAGTCTTGAGCCTGATGCCCCCAACAACAGTATACTCAATCCTTCACGATCATAATAAACATAGGAAACTGATGCCCTCAGAAACAGCAATATACTCAATATTCAAGATCATAATAAACATACAAACCTGATGCCCCCTGACAGCAATTCACTCAATTTTCAAGATCATGATAAACATAGAAACCTGATGCCTCCCTCACAGCAATTTACTCAAAATTCATGATCATAATACACATATAAATATAGGAACCTGATGCCCGCTGAAATAGCAATTAACTCAATATTCAAGATCATAATACACATAGGAACCTGATGCCCCCTAAAACAGCAATTTACTCAAAATTCATGATCATAATACACATAGGGACCTGATGCCCCCGAAAACAACAATTTACTCAAAATTCAAGATCATAATACACATAGGAACCTGATGCCCCTAAAACAGCAATTTACTCAAAATTCAAGATCATAATACATATAGGGACCTGATGCCACCTGAAATAGCAATTAACTGAATATTCATGATCACAATAAACATAGGGACCTGATGCCCCCTAAAACAGTAATTTACTCAATATTCAAGATCATTATAAACATAGGAACCTGATGCCCCTTGAAATAGCAATTCAATATATTACAAAAGTTATTTGATGCCACATGCCTTAAGCCATTCTGTTGTAATCTTATTTTAGCTTGTCTGTTTTTTAATGACAAGTGCTTTATTGTTATAGCTGTCGGTGTCATCATTGGCGTCTTTGTGCGAACCTTTAACCTAAGCAATCTCTCAAAAACACTTAAAATATTCAAATGAAACTTAGTACAGATTTTGTTAGATAAAATACACCCATATTCAACAAGTTCCATATTTGGACTTTAAAAAATATTCAGAACAAAATCATGCACAAACTTTATTTTGGTCAAAACTTTATAACCTTTAATTGTATTACCATAAAACTGTGTGCAGATTTCCTTGATATAAGACGCACTTGTGTAGGAAGACCCATCACTCTGGATTAAAGAATTGTTGAGGTATGTCCCTTGACCGTTTGAAAAAGTGATGCAAAAGCCTGAACATGGCCATTACCTCAAATTCATTAAAGATATACAGATGAAACATTGACCACATGTTACAAGTGACAAAATGCACATGTGTAGCACGGCTCATAACCTTTTATGAAAATAAATTACTGCCCTTTGATAGTTTGAAAAAGACATGCAAAAACTTTATTTAAGGAATAAGTTAAAAACCATTTCAGGTATTAAAGTGAAACATGTTATTGATATAATAAGTAAGAAATGTTGAGTTTTGCCCCGTATTGATAAAAATGGTTGAGCGTTCTTTTTTTGTAGACTGCAATGACCTAATATTAAGATTTTTGTAACTCCTTTGTAACTACCTTGGTTTGTTTTTTATTCTTTTTTCTGACGGCCACTGTTTTCTTATACAAAAATGTATATTGGTTTTTGAACTAGTTGTTGTTATGTTTGCCATTTTTGCATAGTTTGAAAACTTGGAAATTGAATTACTTGTAGCTGTTACCCTAAGTTTTGTTTAAGACAGAAAATAGAGTGATAGAAAGAAGAGGCCTGACATGGATATAAGACAGGGTTAATTTACATCATGACAACCTACCCGTGCACTAGGCAAGATACACCTAGCAGGAGATAGCTAGGTCTTCATGGATTTGAGCTACAGGATCAGGAATGTTTTTCCCAGGCAAAATATTTACAGAGGACATCACAGACATTGTTCGCATATTTGAAATAGCGTTATATAAAGAAACATAATGTATGAAAAGGCATGTGGATTACAAGAAGCTGTGTCTACTTCAAGAGGATGCACATGCTGCTACAGGATGACAGTGTTCAACATCATAGTGACCTCCTGCCAGTGCTTCATGATGTCTTTGGTTACATTTGTTGTTTGTATATCTTTGATATTTTATGTTTGCATTTTTATGCCCCCCCTTCGAAGAAGAGGGGTATATTGCTTTGCACAGGCATGTCGGTATGTCGGTCGGTCGGTCCGTCGGTAGACCAAAGCTTGTCCGAGTGATAACTCAACAATTCCTGGACGTATGGTCATCAAACTTCACATGAAGGTTGGGCCTGACCAGTAGATGACCCCTATTGATTTTGGGGGTCATCGGGTCAAAGGTCAAGGTCACAGTGACCTTTAATGGTAAAATAATTTTAAAGCTTGTCCGAGTGATAACTCAACAATGCCTGCACCAATGGACCTCAAACTTGACATGGAGGTTGGGCGTGACCAGTAGATGACCCCTATTGTTTTGGGGGTCATCTGGCCAAAGGTCAAGGTCACAGTCACCTTGAATGGTAAAAGGTTGTCCGAGTGATAACTCGACAATGCCTGCACCCATGGCCCTCAAACTTGACTTGGAGAATTGGCCTGACCAGGAGATGACCCCTATGGTTTTTGGGGGTCATCTGGCCCCTATTCTGATTGTTTTGGTAAAAGGTTGTCCGAGTGATAATTCGACAATGCCTGCACCCATGGCCCTCATAATTGAATTGGAGGTTGGGCCTGACCAGTACATGACCCCTATGGTTTTTGGGGGTCATCTGGCCAAAGGTCAAGTTCACAGTGACCTGGAATGGTAAAAGGTTGTCCGAGTGATAACTCGACAATGCCTGCACCCATGGCCCTCAAACTTGACTTGGAGGTTGGGCCTGGCCAGAATATGTCCCTTTTGATTTTAGGGGTCATTGGGCTAAAGGTCAAGGTCACAGTGACCTGGAATGGTAAAAGGTTATCCGAGTGATAACTCGACAATGCCTGCACCCATGGCCCTCAAGCTTGACTTGGAGGTTGGGCCTGGCCAGAAGATGGTCCCTATTGATTTTAGGGGTCATTGGGCCAAAGGTCAAGGTCACAGTGACCTTGAGTGATAAAAGGTTGTCCGAGTGATAACTCAACAATGCCTGTACCCATGGCCCTCAAACTTGACATTGAGGTTGGGCCTGACCAGTAGATGACACCTATTGATTTTAGGGGTCAAAGGTCAAGGTCACAGTGACCTTGAAAGCGACCTCGACAATTCCTGGACCTATGGTCATCAAACTTGACATGAAGGTTGGGCCTGCCCAGTAGATGACCCCTATCGACTTTGGGGGTCATCAGGCCAAGGTCAATGTCACAGTAAACTTTAACGCAAAAAGTTAACAAATCTTCTCCCACTGATATCTCAACAATGCCTGAACCTATTATCATTAAACTTGACAGTAGACCAGTAGATCACCCTTATTGATTTTAGGATTCACAGAGCCAAAGGTCAAGGTCACAGTGATCTTGAATGGTAAAAGGTTGTCAGAGTGATAACTCAACAATGCCTGAACCCATGGCCTTCAAACTTGACTTGGAGTTGCATCTGACTTGTAGATGACCCCTTATGATTTAAGGGGTCATTGGGTCAAAGGTCAAGGTCACAGTGACCTTGAACGAAAAAACTTGTCTGTGTGATAATAAGGTTTCTGGTGACCAGCTGATGACTCTGGATTTTGAGTTCATAGAGTCAAAGGTCATGGTCATAACACATTATATCCTCACACTTTAATGGTCGTAATCTGAAAACTGCCTTAATGGCAACAAATCAGCTGTCATTTCGGTCCATGCATATTTCATTCAATTGTCCATATAATCCTGACAACATGGCGCTCAGGGGGGGGGGGGCATAATGTTTGACAAACATCTCTTGTTTCTATATTTATTTTTTGTAAAGCAATATTTTATTGTGATGATCTTTGTTTGTACCTTTCTTTTTCTTAGTAAAATAACCTCCCCAAAACTGCTTGTGTATATCAAATTACATTCAAACATGCAACTATTGCTATGACTTGGTTTTTTTAAGCTGTTTGCTATTTATAAAGTTACATCTTACTA
Source organism: Mya arenaria (assembly GCF_026914265.1). Classification (NCBI taxonomy): domain Eukaryota; kingdom Metazoa; phylum Mollusca; class Bivalvia; order Myida; family Myidae; genus Mya; species Mya arenaria. The sequence goes on along the minus strand of NC_069129.1, from coordinate 69,989,091 downwards.
GTATATTGTTATAACTGAATTTGTTTTAAGCTTTTGCTGGCAGCCATGATCTGTGTATTAAGTGACTTTTAACCATTGTCGTGTTAGCCATGATCTATGTATTATGTTATTATGTCTCCCCCTCTCTGGGGGAGACATATTGCTTTTGCCCTGTCCGGTAGTCCGTCCGTACGTCACACTTCGTTTCCGATCGATAACTGGAAAACCGCATGACCTAGGATCACCAAACTTGGTAGGGAGGTTGGTCGTGAGGTGTAGAGGATCCCTATTGTTTTTGGGGTCACTAGGTCAAAGGTCAAGGTCGCGGCGACCCCCAATATAAAAAAACATTTCTGCTCAAAATCTTGAGAACGGTTTGACCTAGGTTCACCAAACTTGGTAGGGAGGTTGGTCATGAGGTGTAGAAGATCCCTATTGTTTTTGGGGTCACTAGGTCAAAGGTCAAGGTCGCGGCGACCCCCAATGTAAAAAACATTTCCGCTCAATATCTTGAGAATGGTTTGACCTAGGTTCACCAAACTTGGTAGGGAGGTTGATCATGAGGTTTAGAAAACTCCTATATTTTGGGGGGTCACAAGGTTAAAGGTCAACGTCGCTGTGACCTCTAATGTAAAAAAATATTTCCGTGCAATATCAGGAGAATGCTTTGATCTAGGTTCACCAAACTTTGAAGTGAGGTTGGTCATGATGTCTAGATGATCCCAATTGTTTTGGGGGTAACAAGGTCAATAGTCAAGGTCGTGGTGACCTTCCATGTAAAAATCATTTGCGTGTAATATCTTTATGTCTCCCCCATTCATGGGGAGACATATTGTTTTTGCCCTGTCCGTCAGTCAGTCCATCAGTCTGTCAGTCAGTCAGTCAGTACGTCACACTTCGTTTCCGCCCAATAACTATAGAACTCTTAGACCCAGGAACTTCATACTTGGTATGCTAGTTGGTCATGACTAGTAGATGACCCCTATTGAATTTGGGGTCACTAGGTCAAAGATCAGGGTCAACGTGACCTTGAGGTGAAGAAACGGTTTCCACTCAATAACTAAAGATCCTTTGGGTCCAGGAACTTCATACTTGGTATGCTAGTTGTTCATGACTATTAGATGACTCCTATTGATTTTGAGATCAAAAGGTCAAAGGTCAAGGTTACCTTCAGGTAAAAAAGGTTATGTTGGCAGTGACCTTAAGCTTAAAAATGGTTTCTGCTCAATAACTAAAGAAAGCTTGTACCCAGGAACTTCATAGTTGTTCATGACTAGTAGATGACTCCTATTGATTTTGAGATCAGTAGGTCAATGGTCAAGGTCACCGTGACCTTGAGGTGAAGAAACTGTTTCCGCTCAATAACTAGAGAACGCTTGCAACCAGGAATTTCATACTTGGTATGCTAGTTGGTCATGACTAGAAGATGACCCATATTGATTTTGAGATCACTAGGTCAAAGGTCAAGGTTGCCATGACCTTGAAGTGAAGAAAAAGTTTCCGCTCAATAACTAAAGATCCTTTGGTTTCAGGAACTTCATACTTGGTAAGCTAGTTGTTCATGACTAGAAGATGACCCCTATTGATTTTCAGATCAAAAGGTCAAAGGTCAAGGTTACCTTCAGGTAAAAAATGATACGTTGGCGGTGACCTTAAGCTTAAAAATGGTTTCTGCTCAATAACTTAAGAACGCTTGTACCCAGGAACTTCATTCTTGGTACGCTAGTCGGTCATGACTAGTAGATGACCCCTATTGATTTTGAGATCAGTAGGTCAAAGGTCAAGGTTGCCATGACCTTGAGTTGAAGAAATGGTTACCGCTCAGTAACTAAAGAACACTTGCACCCAAGAACTTAATACTTGGTATGCAAGTTGGTTATGTAGATGATCCCTATTGATGTTGTGATCAGTAGGTAAAAGGTCATGGTCACGATGACTGTGAGCTGAAAAATGGTTTCCGATCAATAATTGAATAACGCTTGCGCCCAGGAACTTCATACAATGCAAACTTCGTTTACATTTTCCATGATTAATCAACAACACTTTCTTCTCTTCACTATTTAATATAATCGAATAAACCAAACTTCACTGTTGGTTTGTCTCCAGTCCAAAGTTACAAATTTCATGTCCATCATTTATTTTTTCTCAGCTACGACCACACAATAGGGGAGACAAGCGCTTTTTCAAAAAAGCAATCTCTAGTTTTTAACCAGTTTCATGTAACCTAAGATAGTATTTGGCTCTTTTTGAGGCAGCCATGATTTTCGTATCAAGTTATTATTGAAATGTTTTGTTGTAACCTAAGTTTGATTTTGGCTCCTTTTTTGACAGCCATGATGTATGTTTAAATTGACTTTTTACCAATATCATGTTACCTTAAGTTATTGTTGAACTACAATGTGGTTTGCAATTTAAGCTTGTATGAATTTTGTGCCAGCCATGATCAATGTATTAAGTTCTAGTGATCTGCTATGTATGTTACCTTAGTTGAATTCTTCTCTTTTTTGTTGCAGCCATGATTCAAGCATTAGGTTAATATAGAACTGCTATAGATGTTGTAACCATAGTTTGCATTTGGCTCTTTTTTGTGGCAGCCATGATCTGTTTATTATGTCATTATTAAACAGGTATATATTTATCTCAGTCTGCATTTGGCTCTTTTTTTGTTGCAGCCATGATCTGTGTATTATGCCATTATTGAACAGGTATATTGTTACCTCAGTTTGCATTTGGCTCTTTTTGTGGCAGCCATGATCTGTGTATTATGTCATTATTAAACAGGTATATATTTTCCTCAGTCTGCATTTGGCTCTTTTTTGTTGCAGCCATGATCTGTGTATTATGCCATTATTGAACAGGTATATTGGTACCTCAGTTTGCATTTGGCTCTTTTTTGATGCAGCCATGATCTTTGTATTATGCCATTATTGAACAGGTATATAGGTACCTCAGTTTGTATTTTGCTATTTTTGTGGCAGCCATGATCTGTGTATTATGTCATTATTAAACAGGTATATTGGTACCTCATTTTGTATTTTGCTCTTTTTCTGACAGCCATGATCTGTGTATTATGTCATTATTGAACAGGCATATTGGTACCTCAGTTTGTATTTGGCTCTACTGTGTGGCAGAAATGATTAGTGTGTTATGTTATCATTAAACAGGTATATTGGTACCTCAGTTTGTATCTGGCTCTTTTTGTGACAGCAATGATTTGTGTATTATGTCATTATTGAACAGGTATATTGGTACCTCAGTTTGCATTTGACTCTTTTTTGTTGCAGCCATGATCTGTGTATTATGTCATTATTAAACAGGTATATTGGTACCTCAGTTTGTATTTGACTCTTTTTTGTTGCAGCCATGATCTTTGTATTATGTCATTATTAAACAGGTATATTGGTACCTCAGTTTGTATCTGGCTCTTTTTGTGACAGCCATGATCTGTGTATTATGTCATTATTAAACAGGTATTTTGGTACCTCAGTTTGTATTTGGCTCTTTTTGTGACAGCCATGATCACTGAGTTATGTCATTATTGAAACGGTATATTGGTACCTAAGTTTGTATTTGGCTCTTTTTGTGACAGCCATGATCTTTGTGTTATGTCATTATTGAACAGGTATATTGTTATGTTAGTTTGTATGTGGCTCCTTGTGTAGAAGCAAAGAGCTTTCTGTGTATTATGTCATTATTGAAAAGGTATTAGGTTACCTCAGTTTGTATTTTGCTCTTTTAGTGGCAGCCGTGATCTGTGTGTTATATTATTATTGAACAGGTATATTATTACCTAGGTGTGTATTTGGCACTTTTTGTGACAGCCATAATCTGTGAATTTTGCCATTATTGAACATCTATTTTGGTACCTCAGTTTGTATTTGGCACTTTTTGTGATGACCATGGTCTGTGTATTTAATCATTATTGAACAGATATATTACTACCTGAATTGGTTTTTGGCTCTTTTTGTGGCAGCCATGATTTGTTTATTGTGTCATTATTGAACAGGTATATTGGTACCTCAGTTTGTATTTGGCTCTTTTGGTGACAACTATGATCTGTACTATGTCATTATTGAACAGGTTTATTGTTTTGTCATTTTGTATGTGGCTCTTTTTGTGGCAGCACAGAGCTATCTGTGTATTATGTCATTATTGAAAAGGTATTATGTTACCTCAGTTTGTATTTGGCTATTATTGTGGCAGCCATGATCTGTGTATTATATCATTATTGAACAGGTATATTGGTACCTACCTTAGTTTGTATTTGGCTCTTTTTGTGACAGCCATGCTCTGTGTATCATGTCATTATTGAACAGGTGTAATGGTACTTTCATATGTATTTGGCTCTTTTTGTGACAGCCATGATCTGTGTATTTTTTTTTATTATTGAACAGACATTTAATTACCTGAATTTGTATTTTGCTCTTTTGGCAGCAGTCATGATCAGTGTATTTTGCCATTATTGAACAGGTATATTGGTACCTTAGTTTGTATTTGGCTCTTTTTGTGGCAGCCATGATCTGTGTATTTTATCATTTTTGAACAGGTATATTATTACATTAGTTTGTATTTCACTGTTTTTGTTGCATCCATGATTTGAATTTTATTTCATTATTTAACAGGTATATATCGATACCTCAGTTTGTATTTGGCTCTTTTTGCGATAGCCATAATCTGTGTATTTTATCATTATTGAATTGGTAGATTGGTACCTATGTTTGTTATTGGCTTTCTGGGGCAGCCATGATCTGCGTATTTTACCATATTAAACATGTATATTATTACTTAAGTTTGTATTTTGCTCTTTTTGTGACAGCCATGCTCTGTGTAATATGTCATTATTGAACAGGTATATTTTTACCTAAGTTTGAATTTGGCTTTTTTTGGGTCAGCCATGATCTGTGTATTATGTCATTATTGAACAGGTATATTTTTACCTTAGTTTGAATGTAGCTTTTTGGAGCATCCAAGATCTGTGTATTATGTCATTATTGAAGAGGTATATTGGTACCTCAGTTTGTGTTTGGCTCTTTTAGTCATAGCTATGATCTGTGTTTTTTATCATTAAAGAACAGGTATATTATTACCTGAATTTGTATTTTGCTCTTTTTGCGACAGCCATAATCAGTGTATGTTGACATTGTTGAACAGGTATATTGGTACCGAAGTTTGTATATGGCTTTTTTTGTGACAGCCATGCTCTGTGTATTATGTCATTATTCAACAGGTATGTTGATTCCTCAGTTTGTATTTGGCTCTTTTTGTGACAGCCATGATCTGTGTATTTTATTTTTAATAAAAAGGAATATTATTACTTGAATTTGTATTTTGCTCTTTTTGTGGCAGCCATGCTTTGTATATTATGTCATTATTGAACAGTTTTATTGGTACCTCAGTTTGTATTGGCTCTTTTTGTGGCAGCCATGATCTGTGTGTTATGTCATTATTCAAAAGGTAGATTGATACCTAAGTTTTATTTTGGCTTTCTGGGGCAGCCATGATCTGTGTATTTTATCATAAATAAACATGTATATTATTACCTAAGTTTGTATTTTGCTCTTTTTGTGACAGACATGCTCTGTGTATTATGTCATTATTGAACAGGTATATTGGTACCTCAGTTTGTATTTGGCTCTTTTTGTGGCAGCCATGATCTGTGTATTATGTAATTATTGAACATGTATATTCTTACTAAGTTTGTATAATGGCTTTTTGCGGCATCCATGATCTGTGTATTTTTTTCATTATTGAACAGGTATATTGGTACTTCCATTGGTATTTGGCTCTTTTTGTGATAGCTATAATCTGTGTATTTTATCATTATAGAACAGGTATATTATTACCTAAATTTGTATTTTGCTCTTTTTGCAGCAGCCATGATCAGTGTATTATATTATAATTGAACAGGTATATTGGTACCTCAGTTTGTATTTGACTCTTTTTGTGGCAGCCATGATCCGTGTACTATGTCATTATTGAACAGGTATATTATTACCTAAGTTTGTTTTTGGCTCTTTTTGTGACAGCCATGATCTGTATTATTGTATTATTGAACAGTTATATTGTTATGTCATTTTGTATTTGGCTCTTTTTGTGGCAGCAAAGAGCTATTTGTGTATTTTGTCATTAATGAAAGGGGTTTAGGTTACCTCAGTTTGTATTTGGCTCTTTTTTAGACAGTCATGATCTGCGTATCATGTCATTATTGAACAGGTATATTGGTACCTCGGTTTGTATTCGGCTCTATTTTGTGGCAGAAATGATTAGTGTGTTTTGTTATTATTGAACAGGTATATTGGTAGCTCAGTTTCCATTTGGCTCTTTTTGTGACAGCCATGATATGTGTGTTATTTCTTTATTGAACAGGTATATTGTTACCTGAATTCATATTTTGCTCTGTTTGCTGCAGCCATGATCTGTGTATTTTGCAAATATTGAACAGGTATATTGGTACATAAGTTTGCATGTGGCTCTTTTTGTGGTAGCCATGCCCTGTGTATTATGTCATTATTGAACATGTATATTGATTCCTCAGTTTGTATTTGGCTCTTTTTGTAACAGCCATGATCTGTGTATTCTATTTTTATTAAACAGGAATATTATTACATGAATTTGTATTTTGCTCTTTTTGTGGCAGCCAGGATTTGTGTATTATGTCATTATTGAACAGGTATATTGGTACCTCAATTTGTTTTTGACTCTTTTTGTGGCAGCCATGATCTGTGTACTATGTCATTATTGAACTGTATATTATTACCTAAGTTTGTATTTGGCTTTCTGGGGCAGCCATGATCTGTGAATTTTATTATAATTAAACAGGTATATTATTACCTAAGTTTGTATTTGGCTCTTTTTGTGGCAGCAAAGAGCTATTTGTATATTTTGTCATTATTGAAAGGGTTTTAGGTTACCTCATTTTGTATTTGTCTCTTTTTTAGACAGTCATGATCTGTGTATCATGTCATTTTTGAACAGGTTTATTGGTACCTCAGTTTTTATTTGGCTCTTTTTGTGACAGCCATGATCTGTGTATTTCATCATTAAAAAAACAGGTATATTGGTACCTCAGTTTGTATTCGGCTCTATTTTGTGGCAGAAATGATTAGTGTGTGTTGTTATTATTGAACAGGTATATTGGTAGCTCAGTTTCCATTTGGCTCTTTTTGTGACAGCCATGATATGTGTGTTATTTCTTTATTGAACAGGTATATTGTTACCTGAATTCGTATTTTGCTCTGTTTGCTGCAGCCATGATCTGTGTATTTTGCAAATATTGAACAGGTATATTGGTACATAAGTTTGCATTTTGCTCTTTTAGTGACAGCCACAGTCTGTGTATGTTATCATTATTAAACAGGTATATTGTTACCTCAGTTTGCATTGGGCTCTTTTTGTGACAGCCATGATAAGTGTATTTTATTATTATTGAACAGGTATATTGTTACCTGAGTTTGTATTTTGCTCTTTTTGTGACAGCCATGCTCTGTATATTTTGTATGTCATTATTGAACAGGTATATTGATACCTCAGTTTGTATGTTGTTGTTTTTGTGTTGTTGTTTTTTTTTTGTTTTTTTTTTGGCGGGGGGGGGGGGCAGCCATGGTCTGTGTATTATGTCATGTTTGAACAGGTATGTTTTTACCTAAGTTTTATTTTGGCTTTCTGAGGTAGCCATGATCTGTGAATGTTATCATAATTTAACAGGTATATTATTACCTAAGTTTTTATTTGGCTCTTTTTGTGACAGCCATGACCTGTATTATTTTATTATTGAATAGGTATATTGTTATGTCATTTTGTATTAGGCTCTTTTTGTGGCAGCAAAGAGCCATTTGTGTATTATGTCATTATTGAAAGGGTTTTAAGTTACCTCAGCCTGTATTTGGCTCTTTTGGTGGCATCCATGATTTGTTTTTTTGGGGCAGCCATGCTCTGTGTATTTCATCATTATTGATCAGGTATATTATTACCTAAGTTTGTATTTAGCTCTTTTTGTGACAGTCATGCTCTGTGTATTATGTCATTATTGAACAGGTATATTGGTACCTCCGTTTGTATTTGGCTCTTTTTTCTGGCAGCCATGGTCTGTGTTTTCTGTCATTATTGATCAAATGTATTATAACCCATGTATATATTTTACTCCTTTTGTGACAGCCATGATCTGTGTATTATATTTTGTCGAACAGGTACTTTGTTACCTAAGTTAGTATTTGGCTCTTTTTGTGACGGCCATGATGTTTATTTTGCCATTTTTGAACAAGTATATTATTACCTAAATTTTTATTTTGCTCTCTTTTTGACAGCCACAGTCTGTCTATGATATCATTATTGAAGAGGTTTATTGGTACGTAAGTTTGTATTTGGGCCTTTTTGTGGCAGCAATGATCTGTGTATTATGTCATTATTGAACAGGTATGTTGATACCTCTGTTTGTATTTGGATTTTTTTTGACAGCCATGATCTGTGTATTATATTATTATTTAGCAGGTTTATTATTACCTGAATTTGGATTTTGCTCTTTTGTGGCAGCCATGATTTGTTTATTATGTCATTATTGAACAGGTTTATTGGTACCTCGGTTTGTATTTTTCTTTCTTTTTACAGCCATGATCTGTGTATTATATTATTATTGAACAGGTATATTATTACTTAAAATTGTATTTTCTCTTTTGTGGCAGCCATGATTTGTATATTATGTCATTATTAACAGGTATATTGGTACCTCAGTTTGTATTTGGCTGTTTTTGTGGCAGCTCTGATTTGTGTATTATATCAGAATTGAACAGGTGTATTGGTACCTCAGTTTGTATTTGACTCTTTTTGAGCCAGCCATTATATGTTTATTATGTCATTATTGAACATGTATATTAATTGTTACCTCCATTTGTGTTGGGCTCTTTTTTTCTGTCAGCTATATCATTGTATTATGCCATTTTTGAACTGGTCTATTGCTACCTAAGTGTGTATTTGGCTCCTTTTGTGGCAGCTGTGATCAGTATTGTGGAAAACCAACCCTGTTCTTCAATAAATAAACATAGGCACTCATGTAAAACAACGCTACATAACCCTGTCCGTGAATATATACAGTAAAAGGACTTCGTGCCTTTTAACAACATGAAACACAATCATTTTATGTGTAAACATTTAAGACCCCATTTATACATGAAACACGCTGCCATGTCCTTTAATATATACAAATGAAAGTCCTTATGTTAACCAACAGCATATACGTAATCCTGTCTTTTTGTGTATGAACATAGGACCCAGTGTCTTTCAATAACACGTCACAATGTCCTTTGATATTTATACATGTAAGGCCCGCATGTAAACCACAACAAAACGTATCCATGTCCTTTAATATATGGAGGTTAAAGGCCCTTTGTTTACCCACAGCATACAGTCCTGTATTTTCATGTCTAAACATAGGACCCAGTGTCTTCTTACAACACGTCACTTTAATATATAAGCAATGTAGTCCCCCACTTAAACAACAACACTTGTCCGTTAATGTATAAACATTCGCTGATATAAATTAATAACACATAACCCTTTATATAGACAATTAAAGGCCCCGATGTAACCAATATGTACACGTGTCCTTTACATATTTACAAAATTCTCCATGAAAACAAACAACATGTAACCATGTACTTTAAATATATAAACATTGGTCCTAGTTTCTTCTAAACTCACATTATATTGCCTTTAATATACATTGAATGAAAGCCCCAATGTTAACCAACAACACACAGCTGTGTCTTGCAATGTATGAAATTTAAAGGCCCAAATGTAAAACAAGCACCCGTAACCTTGTTATTGAATATAATGGCCCCAGTGTCGGTCTAATGTATAAACAAACCCCGATGCCTTCAGACATGTAACCATGTTCTCCAAAAGTATACACTCTTAAGACCCACATGTTAACCAAAAGCACTTTACCCTGTTGTTTGTTTTACGAATATGAAAGACCACAATCTAAACCAACAACATGTTACTCTCTTCCTTGAATTACACGATTAAATGTCCACAACTAAATGACCAACACGTTACCCGGTCCTACAATACATCAACATTCAAGGTCCAAATATATTCCACCAACACGTTGCCTGGTCCTCAAATATTTAAACATTAAAGGCCGCAATCTAAACACAAGCATGTTACTGAGTCCTAAAAAATAAAAATGAAACATTAAAGGTCCTCATCTAAACCACCAATATGTTATCCGGTCCTTAAATATAAAAACATTAATGGTCATCATCTAAACCAACAACACATAACCCGGTCTTTAAATATAAAAACATTAAAGGCCCCAATCTAAACCATCAACATATTACCCGGTCCTAACATATAAAAACATTAATGGTCATAATCTAATCCAACAACACATTACCCGGTCTTAAAATATAAAAAATTAAAGGCCCCAATCTAAACCACCAACATGTTACCCGGTCCTAAAATATAAAAAAAATAATGGTCCTCATCTTAACCATCAACATGTTACCCGGTTTATAAAAAACCCCATTAAAAGTCATCATCTTATTCAATAACGTGTTAGCCGGTCTTAAATATATAAACATTAAGCGTCCCAATCTAAACCACTAACACGTTACCTAGTCCTTCAATATAAAAATATCAGAGATCCCAATCTAAACCACCAAGACATTATAAAAACATTAATGGTTCTACTCTAAACCATCAACATGTTATCCCGTCCTAAAACCCATTAAAGATCCCAATCTAAACTACCAATGCGTTTCCCTGTCCTTAAATATTTAAACATGCCTGGTCCCAAATCTAAACCAACAACACTTTACCCTGGCCTTAAATATATAAATATCCAAATCCCTAACATAAATCATCATCACGTTACCCTGTCCTTAAATATAAAAACACGTAAGGTCTCAAATCTAAACCACCAACACATTACCCTGTCCTTCAATATAAAAACATTCTAGATTCCAAATATAAACCAACAATAGTTTCCCTGTCCATAAATATAAAAACATCAAAGGTCCCTATATAAATCAACAACACGTAACCCTTTCCTTAAATATATTAACATCAAAGGTCTCAATCTAAACGACCAAGAAGTAACCACGTCCTGAAATATGAAAACATTAAAGGTCCAGAATCTAAACCAACAATACGTAACACTGTCCTTATATATTTATATATTAAAGGTTCCAAATCTTAACCACCAACACCTTACCCTGTCCTAAAATATAATAAAATTAACGGTCCTAAATTTTAACAATCAACACATTTCCCTGCCCTTAAATACATAAACATTTAAGGTTCCAAATCTAAACCAACAACTCGTTACGTATTTAAATATATGAACATCAAAGGTCGCAATCTTAACTGCCAACACATTACACGGTCCTTAAATATAAAAATATTAAAGGTCCCAACATTAAAGCAGCAACACGTTTCCCTGTTCTTAAATATATGAATATTAAAGGTTCCAAATGTAAACCAACAACACGTTACCCTGCCCTTAAATATATAAACATCAAAGGTCGCAATCTTAACCGCCAACACGTTATCCGGTCCTTAAATATAAAAATCATTAAAGGTTCCAAATCGAAACCACAAACACGTTTTCCTGTCTTTAGATATATAAACACCAAAGGTCCAAATCTAAACCACCAACACATTACCCAGTCCTTAAATATAAATACATTTTAGCTTTCAAATCTAAACCATCATCATGTTCCCCTGTCCTTAAATATAAACATCATATGTCCCAATCTATACCACCACCACATTTCCCTGTTCTTAAATTAAAAAAAAAATAATTAAAGGTTCCAAATCTGACCCACCAACGCGTTTCCCAGTCCTTAAAAATTTAAACATGAAAGGTCCCAAATCTTAACCAACAACACGTAACCCTGTCCTTTAATATATAAACATCAAAGGTCCAAATCTAAATCATCAACACGTTACCCTGTCCTTAAATATAAATATATTGAAGTTCCTAAATCGAAGCCATCAACACTTTACCCTGTCAATAAATAAATAAACATTCATGATTTCAAATCTAAACCATCAACACGTTAGCCTGTCTTTAAATATAAAAACATAAAAAGGTTCCAATTCTAAATCGCACATACCCTGTCCTTAAACATGAAATTATTAAAGGTTCCAAATCCTAACCAACAACACGTTACCTTGTTAACACGTTACCCGGTCCTACAATATATCAACATTCAAGGTCCAAATATATTCCACCAACACGTTACCCGGTCCTTAAATATATAAACGTTTAAGGCCCAAATCTAAACATCAACATGTTACTGAGTCCTTAAAATATAAAAAAGGCATTAAAGGTCCTTATCTAAACCACCAACATGTAACCCAGTCCTAACATATAAAAACATTAATGATCATGATCTAAACCAACAACACATTCCCCTGTCTTTAAATATTAAGACATTAAAGGCCCCAATCTAAACCACCAAGACGTTATCCGGTCCTTAAATATATGAACATTAAGCGTCCCAATCTAAACCACCAACACGTTATTCGGTCCTTAAATATATGAACATTAAAACCCCAATCCTACCCACCAACATGTTACCCGGTGCTTTAATATATGAACATTAAAGGCACCAATCCTAACCACCAACATATTACCCGGTCCTAAAATATAAAAACATTAAATGTCATCATCTAAACCAACAACATGGTAGCTGGTCCTTAAATATAAAAACATTGAAGGTCTAAATCTTAACCACCAACACATAAGCCTGTCCTAAAATATATACATAAATATCAATGGTCCCAATCTTAACCAATAACACGTAACCCTTTCCTTCAATATATAAACATCAAAGGTTTCAATTGAAACAACCAACACGTTACCCTGCCCTGAAATATATCAACATCAATAGTCCTTATCTAAACCACCCACATGATACCCTGTCCTAAAATACGAAAATATTAAAGGTGTCAACTCTAAACCAAGAACACGTTACCCTGTCCTTAAATATAAAATTATGAACATCAAAGTTCCCAATCTTAATCACTAACACATTACACTGTCCTTAAATATAAAAAAAAACATTAATGGTCCCAACGTCAAACCAGCAGCACGTTTCCTTTTTCTTAATTACATGAATAGTATAGGTTCCAATGGAAACAATAACACGTTACCCTGTCCTTAAAATATATAAACATCAAAGGTCACAATCTTAACTGCCAACACGTTATCTGGTCATTAAATATAAAGACATTAAAGGTTCCAAATGTAAACCACCATCATGTTCCCTATCCTTAAATATATAAACATCAGAGGTCCCAAATCTGAACCACAAACACATTACCGGATCCTCAAATTTAAAAACATTAAAGGTTCCACTATAAACGATTTACACGTTATCCTGTCCTTAAATATATAATATTAAAGATTCCAATCTAAACAGTCAATACGTTTCCCTGTCCTTAAATATCAAACATTTAAGGTTAAAATCTAAACCAACAACCCGTAAACCTTAAATATAGTAACATTAAGTGTTTCAATCTTAACCAACAACACTTAACCCTGTCCTTCAATATATTAACATTAAAGGTGTCAAATTGTTTCCCTTAAAAGGTTACCCTGTCCTTAAATATAAAAACATTAACCGGGTCAAATATAAACTATCCACACGTTTTCCTGTCCTTAAAAACATAAACATTAATGATTTGAAATCTAAACCAACAACACGTAACCCTGCCCTTTAATAAATTAACATAATAAGTCCCAATTTAAACCATCAAAAGGTTACCCCGTCCTTAAATTTATAAACATCAAAGGTCGCAATCTTAACAACCAACACGTTTCCCTGTCCGTAAAAGCATAAACATTAATAGTTCCGAATCCAAGCCAACAACACGTAACCCTATCCTTTAATAAATAAACATAAAATATCCCAATTTAAACCACCAACACGATTCCCTGTCCTTTAAAACATAAACATTAATGGTTCCCAATCTAAACCAACAACACGTAACCCTGTCTTTTAATAAGTAAACATAAAAGGTTCCAAATAAAACTATTAACACGTTAACCTGTCCTTTAATATATAACATCAAAAGGACGCAATCTTAACCACCTACACATCAGACAGTCCTTAAATATAAAAAAACATTAAAGACTCCAATCTAAACCATAAACACGTTCCCCTGTTCTTAAATTAAAAAAATATTAAAGGCTTCAATCTAAACCAACAACACGTTACCCAGTTCTTAAATATATAAACAATAAAAGTTTCAATCTAAACCACCAACACGTTAACCGGTCTTTTGATATAAAAACACCAAGAGTCCCAATCTAAACGACCAACACATTACCCTGTCCTTAAATACAAAAATATTAATGTTCTTACTCTTAACCAAGAACACTTTACTCTTTCCTTAAATATCTGAATAGTAAAGGTTCTAAATTTAAACCAACATCACATTACCCTGTCCTGAAATATATAAACATCAAAGATTCCAATCTATGCAAACAACACTTAACCATATCCTTAAGTATATAAACATTAAAGGTCCCAATCTAAACCATCAAGACGTTTCCCTGTCCTTCAATTCATAAACATTTAAGGTTCCAAATCTAAACCAACAACATATTACCATGTCCTTAAATATATAAACATCAAACGACCCAATCTAAACATCCAACACGATACCCTGTCCTTCAATATGAAAATATAAAAGGTTCAAAATCTCAACCACCAACACTTTACCCGGTCTTTAAATATATGAACATCAAAGGTCCCAATCGAAATCGCCAACACATTACCAAGTCCTTCAATATAAAATATTAAAGGCTTGAATATATAAACATTAAAGGTCCAATCTAATCCACCAACACGTTACCCTGTGTTTAAATATAAAAGCATTAAATGTCCCACATCTTACGCAACAACATGTTGCTCTGTCCTAAAATATATAAACTTTAAAGGTTCCAAATCTTTACCACCGACACGTTACCCTGTCCTTAAATATAAAAACATTAACGGTCACAAATTTAAACCATCAACACATTTCCCTGTGCTTAAATACATACACATTTAAGGTCCCAAATCTAAACAAACAACATGTTACCATGTCCTTAAATATATCAACAACAAAAGACCCAATGTAAATCTCCAACAAGATACCCTGTCATTCAATATGAAAATATAAAAGGTTCCAAATCTTTACTACCAACACATTACCCTGTCCTTAAATATAAAAAATATTAACTGGGTCAAATTTAAACCATCAACACGTTTCCATGTCCTTCAATACATAAACATTAATGGTTTCAAATCGAAACCAACAACACGTAACCCTGTCCTTAAATATATAAACATCAAAGGTCCCAGTCTAACCAAACAACACGTAACCCTGTCCTTAAATATATAAACATCAAAGGTCCCAGTCTAAGCAAACAACACGTAACCCTGTCCTTAAAAATATAAACATCAAAGGTCCCAATCTAAACGACAAAAACGTTACCCTGTCCTTAAGTATGAAAACATTAAAGGTCCCAAATCTAAATCAACAGCTCGTTACCCTGTCCTTAAGTATGAAAACATTAAAGGTCCCAAATCTAAATCAACAGCTCGTTACCCTGTCCTTAAGTATGAAAACATTAAAGGTCCCAAATCTAAATCAACAGCTCGTTACCCTGCCCTTAAATATGAAACGACCAGTGTTTCAAATATAAACCAATTGCATGTTACCCTGTCCTTAAATATATGAACATTAAAGGTTCCAAACCTAAACCAACAACACGTTACCCTGTTCTTTAATATATCAACATTAAAGCTTCCAAATCTTAACCAGCATCACGTTTCCCTGTCCTTTAATGTATAAACATCATAGATCATCATCAATTTTAACCACCAAAGGCTAACGCGGTCCTTAAATATTAAAACATTTAATGTTCCAAATCTAAACAACCAACACGTTTCCATGTCCTTAAGTTTATCAAAAAGGTCCCAAATCTAAACCAACAACACGTAACCCCGTTTTAAAATATATAAACATCAAAGGTCCAAATCTAAACAAACAACACGTAACCCTTTCCTAAAATATATAAACATCAAAAGTCCAAATCTAAACGACCAACACGTTACCTTGTCCTTGAATATGAAAACATTTAAGGTTCTCAATCTAAACCAACAACAAGTAAAATTGTCCTTAAATATAAAAACATTAAACGTCCCATTCTGAACCAACAAAACATTATCCTGTCCTTGAATATATAAACATTTAAGGCCCCCGTTTTATCCGAAAACACATTACCCCGTCCTTTAATATATAAACATTCAAGGCTCCAATCTAAACCAGCAACACGTTACAATGACCTTTCATTAATAAACATACAAGGCCCCATGCTATCCAACAACACGTCACCCCGTCCTTTAATATATAAACATTCTATGCGTCAATCTGTAATTTGAATGATGAACATTTAAGCCCCAATCAATCCCCCAACACGTGACCCTACCCTTAAATATATAAACATCAAAGGCTTTCATCTAAACCACAAACACGTAACGCTGTCCTTGAATAAAACACATTAAATCTAAACCACCAACACGTTACCCAGTTCCTTGATTTTTAAACATAAGAAGCCCGAATCTTAACTTACATAAACATTTAAAGCCGCCACGTAAATCATGAACACGTTACCATGTTCTTCAATTATAAACATTAAAAGCTCCCATCTTAACAACACGTTATCATGTCCCTTGAATAATGAACATTAGAGGCCCCGATCTAAGCAAACAACACGGTACCCTCTCCCTTGAATCATAAACATAAAAGGCCCACATGTAAATCACAACACGTAGCCCTCTTCCTTGAATAATAAATATTAAAAACCCCAATCTAATCCACCAACATGTAACCATGTATTTTTATATAGAAACATTAATGGCCCGAATCTAAACCTACAACACGTATTCCTGTCCCTTGAATTATAACCATTTAAGGCTATCAATCCAATCTAACCAAACGTTACCCTGTCCCTTCAGTTGGGAAAATAAAAGTCCCAAGCTATTCTAACATCACGTAACCCTGTCCTTAAATACATAAACATTAAAGGCTCCAATGTAAACCAACTACACGTTATCATGTCATTTGATACATAAACATATAATGTCCCCATCTAAACCAATTTCACGTTGTCGTGTCCCTTGAATAATAAACATAAAAGCCCCCCCCCCCCCCCCCATCTAAACCAACAACATGTTACCCTATGCCTTAAATTATAAATATTGAAGGTCCCCATCTAAACCAAAAACACGTTACCCTGTATTTTAATATATAAACATTAAAGGTCGTTATCTAAACAACCAACCCGTTACCATGTCCCTTGAATAATGAACATTAAAGGACACATTCTAAACCATAACACGTTGCCCCTTCCCTTGGATTATAAACATTAAACGCCCAAATCAAAACCATCAACACGTTACCCTGTCCCTTAAATATACAGACATTAAAAGCCCAAATCGAAACTATCAACACGTAACCCTGTCTCTTGAATAACAAATGCTAAAAGCCCTAATCTAAACCACCAACACGTAATCATGCCCTTAAATATACAAAGATTAAAGGCCGTCCTTGTACATCAACATAACTTTACCCTGTCCCTTGAATCATAAGCATTAAAGGCCCCAATCTAAACCACTATCCCGTTACCATATCCCTTAAATATACAAACATTAGAGGAACCAATCTAAACCATCAACACGTAACCCTGTCTCTTGAATGATAAAAGTTAAAAGCACTGATCTAAGCTACCAACACGTAACTCTGTAAATATATGAGCTTTAAAGTTAGCCTGTCCCTTGAATTATTTACTAGAAACTTTAAAGGCCCCTATCTAAACAGACAACACGCTACTCTGTCCTTTAATATATGAACATTTAAGGCCCATTCTTAACCACCAACACTATAACCCGTCCTTTTATATATAAACATGAAAGGCCTGAATCTTAACCAACATCACGTGTCCCTGTCCCTTGAATTATAACCATTAAAGGCCCAGATCAAATCTAACAACACGTTACCCTATCTCTATTGAATTGTAAACATTATTGGCCCCAATCTAAGCCAACAACATCTTACCCTGTCCTTAAATATTAAAACATTAAAGGCCACAGTGTTAACCAACAGCACGTTACCTGGTCCCTTGATTTAAAATTATTAATATTGAATGCCCAAATCTAAACCAACGACACATAAACTTGCCCCTTTAATATTTAAACATTAAAGGCCACAAAATAAACCAACAACACATTACCCTGTACTTTAGTATATAAACATGAAAGGCCCCAATCCAAACTAACAACACGTTACCCTGTCCTGTAGCATATAACCATTAAAGTCTATAATGTTAACCAACAACACGTTACCTTCTCTTTTGAATAATAAACATTGAAGGCCCAAATCTAAATCATCAACACCTTATCCCGTCCTTTACTATTTACACAAAGCACACATTTAAACCAACCACACATAACCCTGTCCCTTTAATTATGAACATTGAAGGCCCGAATCTAAACCAACAACACATATCACTGTCCCTTGAATTGTAAACATTAAATTCCCTAATTAAATCCAACAGCACGTTACCCTGTCACATTTGAATGATAAACATTAAAGGCCCGAATCCTCACAAGCAACACGTTACCTTGTCCTTTGATGTATCAACATTAAAACCCCAAATCCTAACCAACAAACCGTAACCCTGATCCTTGAATTATAAGCATTTAAAGGCCGCAATCTAAACCTCAAACACGTTACCCTGTCCAAAAATATATAAACATAAAAGTCCTCCATTTGAACCAACAACACGTTACTCTGTCCTTTAATATAAACACACTTATGGCCCCCATCCAAACTAACAACACATTAACCTGTCCATTTTAATATAAACACTAAAGGCCCCATCTAAACCAGCAACATTTGACCCTTTCCTTGAATAAATAAAAATTAAAGGCCCCAATTTTAGCAACCAACGAGTAACCCTGTCCTTTGAAGTATAAACACTTAAGCCCTTACCTAAACCACAACTCGTTTCCTTTTTTCTTGAAATAAAACTTTAAAGACCCCCTTCTAAGCCACCAACGCGTACCCCCTATCCCTTGGAATATAAACATTAAAGGTCCCCATTTAAACCAACAACACATAACCCAGTCCTATAGTGTATTAAAATAAAAAAATAAAAGCCAAAAACTCTACCAACAACACTAAACCCTGTCCTTATATATAAAAACATAGGCCCCATTGTCTACCGAAAATACGTGGTCAGGCATTTAAAAATATAAACAAAGACCTGATGTAAAATGAGAACAAATAACCCTTCTAAATATATCAACATAAATGTCCACGGTGTAAACCAAGAATGTAGACCTGTCGTTTCATATAAATCCGTTAAAGACACCATGCAAACCAACAATACGTAATGTTGTCCTTTATAGTTATAAACATAAGCCCCATGCCTTCCAACAACACGTTGCTATGGCCTTTATGATATAAACATTAAAGTCCCCCATGTAAACAAACTACACAATACCCTGTCCTTTATTATATAAACATAGGCCCCCATGTAAACCAACAAAACATAATCCTACCCTTTAAAATATAAACATTAAAGGCCCACATGCTTTCCAAAAACGTGTTATATTTACCATAAATATATAATATTAAAGGATCCCATGCCTTCCAAAAACAGGTAACAGTGACCTTAAATTCATAAACATATACGCCTCCATGTAAACCAATATCGCGTAACTCTGTCCTTTAATAAATAAATATTAAAAGCTCCCATGAGACTTACAACGCATTACCCTGTACTTCAGATATACAAGTTTTAAAGGCCCCCATGTAAACCAATGATACATAACCATGTCCTTTTACATACAGTTGAACACCGTTTATCCGAAATCGTAGGGACCAAACAAATTACTTCGGAATAGCGGTGTTTCGGATTAACAATTTTCCGCAAATGACAGCGTTCGCAAATTATAGATGACGTGAAATACTAAGTTGTGAAGATTGCAATGTCGGTTACACGTTACCAATACGATAAACACTACATAACCTAAATGAATCGCTCATTTTCTGACATCGATGTTTGTAACATACGCGTGCTCAATGTCATTCTTAAACAAGCGCTATCGAGTTCGAAATAAGAATTGATAAATAGGTGTGAAAACCCAAATCGGGACCGTAATATTTACTTCGGAATAGCAATTATTTCGGAATAAGACCAAACATTTTGTTAAACAAAGAAGGAAAAAATCGGGACCGAAAAATGTATTTCGAAATAGCGATATGTTTGGATAAACGCTGTTCGAAATATCGGTGTTCAACTGTATATTAACACAGACCCCATGCCTTTAAACTACCCTTAAAAATGCCTTTTACTATATAAACAGTATAGGCCCCATGAAAGCAACAACATTTAACGCTGCCGTTTGATATAAAAAAGCACCGGCCCGAATGTAAACCAAAAGCACATTACAGTGGTCTGTAATATATAAACATGGGCCCCATGTTAACCAACAACACGTAACACTGTCGATAAATGTATAAACACTGAGTCCCCAATCCCGTCATAATGTCCGTATATATACACTGAGATGTCCTCATGTTTTTCAACAACAAATTACACTTGCTTTTGATATGCAAACCACCATGCCTTCCATCAACATATAATGCTGTCCTTTAATATAAAAACTTTTAAGGCTACCATGCCTTTAATATAAAAACTTTCAAGGCCCCTATGCTTTCGAACAACACGGTACAATGCTAGTTAATGTTTAATCATGTGCTCCAACACCATGTTACACTGTACCTTAATACATAAACATTTAACGCCCCCATGTAAACCATCAACACGTTACTCAGCCCTTTATTATATAAACATTAATTGCCCCCTTCGAAATAAACGACACCTAACCCTGTTGTTTCATGTGTGAATATTAAAGGCCCCCATGTAAACCAACAACATGGAACCCTGTCGTTTCATATGTAAACATAAAAGGCCATCATGTTAACATGTAACCATATACTCTAATATATAATCATTAAAAGCCCTATGCCTTCCAACAACACATATCGCTGTCATTTAATATGTAAACATTAAAGGCACCCATGTAGATCCCAATGTAAATCAACAACATCTAACCATGTCCTTTAATATGTTAACATTTAAGGCCCCTATGTTAAACATTACCACGTTTAATTTATAACCACAGGCCCCCATGTAAACCAAGAACACCTAACCCTGTATATAATATTGACACATTAAAGGCCGAAAGGTAAATAAACGAAAACGTAACCCCGTGTAAACATAGGCCCTACGTAAACAAAACATCGTAAAAACCCTGCCCTTTAAGATAAAAAACAAGCCAAATTTTTACCAACAACACATCAAAATATCCTTTAATATATAAACGTAGTTCCCCATGTAAACCAACAGCATGTTGACCTGTCCTTTAATATAAAAACACAGGCCCTAATGTAAACTAACAATGCGTTTCCCTGCCCTCTAATATTGAAACACTGAGGCCCCAATATAAACTAAAGCCCGTTACCCTGTCTTTTAATATATAAACATTGGCCTCCATGTAAACCAATAACACAGAACCCTGTCCTTTAATATATGGAGGTACCCAAATAAGCCAACAACACGTAATCCTGACCTATAAACATAGATCCTATGCCCTACAACACAACTTATTGCTGCCCTTAAATATAAAAACATTTTGCCTTCCAACAACACATAACACTATCCTTTTTTATATAAAGATTATTGTCCCCGTGCCTTTAAACAACATTTTACCCTGTCCTTTCATATATAAACAAAGGCCCCAATTGAACCAAAAACACATAGTTCAGGTCCATTAAAATATAAACATCAAAGGTCATCATGCCTTCCAACAACATAACACTGTTCTTTAATGTATAAAGTTATAAACATAAAAGTTTGCTTGCCTTTAAAAACAAATCCTTCATATATAAACAAAGGCCCCCATTTCTTCCAACAACACCTAACAGTGTCCTTTAATATATAAACATAAAAACTCCAAATCCTAAACCAACAACACAAAACAGTCAAATAACACGTAACCTTGCCCTTGAATATATAAATACAGTCACAAGTGTCTGTCAGCAACTGCTAACCCTGTTCTTTAAATTTTAGATACAGACCCCCAACAACATGGTTCACTGTTCTTTAATGTATATACATAGGTTATGTACCTGACAACATCACGCAACTCTGCCCTTTAATACACAAACATAGGCCTAATGCCTGCCCCCATGTAAACCACATTCAAAACATTGTCCTTAACATTTAAGCAAAGGACCCAATGTGTATCAACAACATGCTACT
Organism: Mya arenaria; assembly: GCF_026914265.1. Lineage (NCBI taxonomy): Eukaryota > Metazoa > Mollusca > Bivalvia > Myida > Myidae > Mya > Mya arenaria. The sequence goes on along the minus strand of NC_069129.1, from coordinate 69,966,725 downwards.
CTGTCTTATAATACATAAATGCAGTCCCCCATGTGTATCAAAAACATATGTTCGTTAATATATAAACTCAGTCCCCAATGTTAACCAACAACAGGTAACGCTGTCCTTTAATACAAACAAAGGCCCAAACGTTTCCCAAAATCACATAACATTGTCCTTTTATGTATAAACACAGGCTTTCATGTCTGCAAAAAAACTCTCAATTATGATATATGATCACAGTATATCTTTCAATAATACATACCTTTAGTATATGAATACTTGCCCGTAGGTTGACCAACAACTCCCTTATTCTGCCCTTTAATATAATAAAATTTAGCTTTGAATGAACATAATCTTCAATGTAAACCAAAAATCATAACCCTGTCCTTTAATATATAAACACATGACCCTATGTCAAAATTTTCCTTCAATATATAGTCGTAATTCCCATATGTTTACCAACAACACGTAACACTTTCCTTCAATTTATAAACACAGACCCCCATGTCGTAATAACTACATGCAATATACTCATTTATGTATTGTGCATTTTGTGGATTCAATATAATGTAAAGAACAGTTCAAAGTTTGTTGAATAATTTAAGTCATGTGTTGAAGAATACCAGTCTAATGTAAACAATAATTGAGCCTTTTGTTTCACTATTTTATTGTTCGTTTCATGAACATTGCAATCAACACATGAGGACCATGAACGAAGATGGAGACATGTCTTCATAGACATTACCAAACCATCGCTTCCTTGCTTCTGGGTGCGGTACCAAACCTTCGCTCCCCTGCTTCTGGACGTGGTACCAAACCATCGCTCCCCTGCTTCTGGGTGCGGTAACAAACCATCGCTCCCCTGCTTCTGGGTGCGGAACCAAACCACCGCTCCCCTACTTCTGGGTGCGGTACAAAACCATCGCTCCCCTACTTCTGGGTGCGGTACCAAACCGTCGCTCCCCTGCTTCTGGGTTTCTGGGTGCGGTACCAAACCATCGCTCCCCTGCTTCTGGGTGCGGTACCAAACCATCGCTCACCTGCTTCTGGGTGCGGTACCATTGCATCGCTCCCCTGCTTCTGGGTGCGTTACCATTCAATCGCTCCCCTGCTTCTGGGTGCGGTACCAAACCATTGCACCCCTGCTTCTGGGTGCGGTACCAAACCATCGCTCCCCTGCTTCTGGGTGCGGTACCAAACCATCGCTCCCCTGCTTCTGGGTGCGGTACCAAACCATCGCTCCCCTACTTCTGGGTGCGATACCAAACCATCGCTCACCTGCTTCTGTGTGCGGTACAAAACCATCGCTCCCCTGCTTCTGGGTGCGGTACAAAACCATCGCTCCCCTGCTTCTGGGTGCGGTACCAAACCGTCGCTCCCCTGCTTCTGGGTGCGGTACCAAACCATCGCTCCCATGCTTCTGGGTGCGGTACCATTGCATCGCTCCCCTGCTTCTGGGTGCGGTACCAAACCATCGCACCCCTGCTTCTGGGTGCGGTACCAGACCATCGCTCCTCTGCTTCTGGGTGCGGTACCAGACCATCGCTCCCCTGCTTCTGGGTGCGGTACCAGACCATCGCTCCCCTACTTCTGGGTGCGGTACCAAACCATCGCTCCCCTGCTTCTGGGTGCGGTACCAAACCATCGCTCCCCTGCTTCTGGGTGAGGTACCAAACCATCGCTCCCCTGCTTCTTGGTGAGGTACCAAACCATCGCTCCCCTGCTTCTGGGTGCGGTACCATTCCATCGCTCCCCTGCTTCTGGGTGCGGTACCAAACCATCGCACCCTTGCTTCTGGGTGCGGTACCAAACCATCGCTCCCCTGCTTCTGGGTGCGGTACAAAACCATCGCTCTCCTGCTTCTGGGTGCGGTAGAAAACCATCGCACCCTTGCTTCTGGGTGCGGTACAAAATTTATAAAACGGAAATAGGTATCGGCGATACTAGTTACCATTTCCTACCTGCTTTTGAATGGACAAAGTGAGTCGGTGGCCAAACAATTGCTTCATTACTCATAATATGGTGCATGTTTGAAGGTGAACTCAGTAGCTTTCCATAGATAAAATGCGAAATTAGTCTACAGAGTTTTCAAGCCTGACTGGTGGTTTAAGTACATGATGTTGATTGCAGACATCCCTTCGTAATTGATCGGACTATGCGGCTAATGCACCCAATACTTGCATTAGTATATCTCTTCATGTATCTTGATCATTAGTTTGGCGTTATGCCCATGAAATGCCAGTGTGGCCCCGTAGAAATGTTCCGAGAGGCCCAGTACTACTCCTCGCTAGGACTTCTACAGTAGATTACCCGCCTGGGAGGGCCCTTAAGGGTGCTGGCAGAGTAGTGGTGTGTAACACTTTTGGAAATGGGTTCTGCGAACAGAGAAACCATTTCCTTCTCCTTTGTCAAGTGGGTAACCTGACCTAAGCCAGTCACAAGTCTGGATGAAAAACAGGGAGTGACCACATTTCATGGCAAAAAAACACTCTTTATTAAAAATAAAAACTACTCTCATATTTATTAAATTTGAAATTTTGTCATTTTAGCTCTTGTAATTTCTTGCTTCTGTTAATGTTTCATGAATCCAATTTCCTATACAAAATTATGTTGTTATGTTTCTATCGTCCATGCATATTTGTCATATGTCGCCTTATTTTAAATAAATATGAAACTTGAATTAGTTGTACATGTTTATGAGAAATGATCAATTGTTATCCTACCATCGATTGGAATAAAATTTAAACATCATGAAACTTTTGTTGTTGTTTTTTTTCAAATGGGATTGATCACTTTAACGAGGAAAGCAAGTTTTGATTTTTTCTCGTGTTTTCAGAAACTTCAAACTTGAACAAAATTATATGTTTTCAAAAACTTTGGCAAAACGTTAGAAACAAAAGATATCTGTGTTCCTATTGCATTATAAATTCTCATTGCTTCTATTGTGTCTGATTGATTCAGTAAATCTTAGATATGTTATAAACAACTTAAACCGATTTCGCTTGGGAAACACATTTTGGAGTATTATTAAAGTTTGAGCGTATAGGGTACGAAAAAGAGTATATGAGATATCACGAAAAAATAACACCAGTAGAACTGAATCGAAAACGAGATTATATATAATTACCCTTTTGGATGCCGCTAATGTACCAATCATTATAACACTATGTGACTTTATGACAAAGTATCAAAAGAAAAGATTTACTAAGTGACAAAAGTAACCTTCCTCGAAAGATTTAAACATGCGCGAGAGAACGGAATAAAAAGCCATATAGTGAGTGTTTGACCACTTAAACAGTTGGTAAATATATATTTATATGAATTACTTCAGAAACAAATCCAGCTTAAAAGGTATTGCTATTACCATTTTCTATATAGTATGATTTTGATGTATTTTCACAGCTATGACAAATTTTATGAAATATTATTATAAATTATCAGCTAGAACTCCGCGAGTCGGATGTGTCGCCTGACGAATTATTTACTGTCGGCATTGTAGCTGTTAAGATTGGCATTTTATTATCCCCCGCCTTGAAAAGGCGAGGGGATATAGTATTGGTAGGCGCGATTCCGTGCGTCTGTGCGTGCGTACGTCCGTGCGTCCGTCCGTCCCACATTCATTTCCTTGCATCTCCTCTTACATTTCTCAAACCTTTCAGATTGATGATCATAAAGTGAAGCAGCGCACATGTCGGGCTTTCCCGATTCGATCATTTTTGAAAGATTTGTTGCCCTTTGCTTATTTTACATTAAAAATAGATAATTGTAATTATGATAATTTTGAACCTAATTATTTAATGTGAACTAAAATTGTTCAACTGTAGGTATAAATGATTACAAAATAAATAAAGGCCAAAATAAGCAGCCAGTTTATTAATCATTTTAAAGGGCAAAAAAACGTGTGTTTCTACTTCGTCACAGACCCTATATACACGTGTGTTTTTAATGTCCCTGACCCTATATACAAGTGTGTGTTTAGTATGTCACATACCCTATATACACGTGTGTGTCTCGTATGTCACACACCCTATATACACGTGTGTTTTTAGTATATCACAGACCCTATATACACGTGTGTTTCTAGTATGTCACTGACCCTATGTTCACGTGTGTTTTCAGAATGTCACTGACCCTATATACACGTGTGTTTCTACCTCGTCACAGACCCTATATACACGTGTGTTTCTACCTCGTCACAGACCCTATATACACGTGTGTTTCTAGAATGTCAGAGACCCTATATACACGTGTGTTTCTACCTCGTCACAGACCCTATATACACGTGTATGTCTTATATGTCACAGACCCTATATACACGTGTGTGTCTAATATGTCACAGATCCTATATACTCGTGTGTTTCTAGTATGTCACTGACCCTATTTACACGTGTGTTTTTAGTGTGTCACTGACCCTTTATACATGTGTGTTTCTGGTGTGTCACCGACCCTATATTCACGTTTGTTTCTAGTATGTCACAGACCCTATATACACGTGTGTTTCTAGAATGTCAGTGACCCTATATACACGTGTGTTTCTAGTATGTCACTGACCCTATATACACGTGTGTTTCTAGTATGTCAGTGACCCTATATACACGTGTGTGTCTAGTATGTCACTGACTCTATATACACGTGTTTCTAGTATGTCACTAACCCTATATACACGTGTTTCTAGCATGTCACTGACCCTATATACACGTGTGTTTCTAGTATGTCACTAACCCTATATACACGTGTGTTTCTGGTGTGTCACAGACCCTATATACACGTGTTTCTAGTATGTCACTAACCCTATATACACGTGTTTCTAGTATGTCACTAACCCTATATACATGTGTTTCTAGTATGTTACATAACCTATATACACGTGTGTTTCTAGTATGTTACATACCTTATATACACACGTGTTTTAAGTATGTCACAGACCCTATGTACACGTGTGTTTCTGGTATGTCACATACCCTATATACACGTGTGTTTCTAGAACGTCACTGTTCCTTTTCAAAGATTCATGCTTTGCAAAATAACTCATTCTGGCCACGATTTATAAAAGCACCATACATGTGCACAAATTTAGATTAAATATAAAATATTGAACAACAGTTTAGTATTTTCAATATCCTTAAACATGGATGACATTACTGTACAAAAAAATGAAGTCTTATCTTAAGTAAGTGGCGACATCGAAAGGCTTTGATCATGTTGGACTTTCAAGCAGCAAAAAATAGGATTGGGTAGGGTAACATCCTTTTTAAAAGCAGGTAGTGTAGGTAGGAATCAGGCTTGATATACGATCTTTATGGTCATAATTGGAGAATTGGTATTAAAGTAATATTCTGTATAAAGATTTAAGGTTTTAAACTCCATATTCATACATACACTTAAAAAACTAGCTACCAACTGACTACAAAAAACGGTATGGTCTGTGCCTGTTTCGTAGGGAGGGTCTAATAACCCAAACCAAATGTATTTTTAGGCCTTATCGGGATACCTAAATGTTAAAGCCATTGTAAAACCCAAATACATTAACGTAGCATGCTGTTTAAATGTTTCTAGTTGAACTGCCTTGATGACTTTTGCTTTATATCCAGATTAACAGTTCAAACATTATGTGGTTTAGTTTCAGTTTTAATTAACATTTAAACGTGAAAAACTTGTGTGACAAAATGTCAAAACATCAGCATACATGTAGAAATATTTTAGATTAATACATGTGTATTTTAAAACTAAACTCACTTAATGAGATAAAATATCACATAAAAGCAAATAGTCCTTCGAGCTCAATTGCGAAAAAATATCTCAGAATGTTTTTTTAGAAATGGCACCATTTTTTCATACTGCAAAATAGTTCTGGTATTAATGTACCATCAAGAGTTTGAACCACCAAGCACATCATTCGCATTACAAACATTATCAGATTCTACAAGATCATTTACGTTGACCTCAATCGTTGTAGTGTTTCCTGAACCTTCAATGTCAGCATTATCTAAAACATCCTTACATCTATCCTGTATTGCATCACCTGTTTCCACTTCAGGTTTTGTTTCATCACTTGAACAAATATTAGAGGCAAGACCAGTGTCTATTTTTTGTTCTGTAAATTGTGTCTCATCATTTTCGACCTTTCCCGTTACACCATCAAGTGTCTTAGTAGTAACGTAAACCTCAACATCATCTTGCTGAGCATCATTTGTCATTTCTTTACCATTAGATCTAGTGCTTTTGGTATCTTTACTTTCTTCATTATTTTGTACATCAGAGTCACCATCATTTTCACCAGCCTTTTCCACTTCAATGACATCAACCCCTTTTTCATCTTCAGACCTTTCCACTGTTAGATCTTTCTCTATACCATCATTTACTCATGTGTCCTCACTTTTCTTTACAACGTCATCAACCCCTTCCTTATCTCCATTTTTGTCAGCCTCTTGCTGGTCCTCTATAACGTTAGTACCTGAGTCTCCACTAATACTAAAACTATCCCCACTCTTGTCAGTTATTTTCTGATCTTCTATGACATTGGTTCCTGTTCTCCTGGCAAGTTCAGTCCGATAATTCCGGAAGTCATGGCTGCAAGCTTGGACTTCTTTTCATTGATCAGATTTTTCACATTCGCATTGCTCACTGGTTTCCAGTCTGCGGGAAATAAAGATTTCGATTGAAATGTAAGAAATGAGCACAGTAATACAATCACAATCCATTCACAAATCTATGCAGTCAGGTAGTTGACCTTTTTTACATAATATTTGTCAATACTTGTGATATCAGATCTCAGTTCTTTTGTTGTTGTTTTTTGTTCAAAAATTAAGTTTATTGGCTAAAAGCATTACTTACGGTTTACCAAAATGTGTTTTTCGGCATAAAACATAAATTTTTAACTTAAATATGATAAATTGTAGTCTGGACCTTCAATATCAGTCTTATATCACTGATTCTTAGACATTTACAGACAATTTGGCTCATTGTAAGACAAGAAATAAAACAGGATTTAATATGTGGAAAACAAGAGTAAAAGTTCACCATATTTGACCTTTTCTATGTGCACTATTATTTAAAGGAATTGAAACAAAAGAGGAATTGTTTCAAATTTGAAATACTGACTATCAGACAATTTTAATGTTTAAATGAACTATAGAGAATCATTGATTTAAAATTAATTGATTTCATAATTACCCAATGAAGGACACAAAGTATGTGTCTATTAAATTGAAATCAATACCTTAAAGTTGGCATCACAGGCAGGTAGGTTGACGCTCGTTTGGAGACAGCTTTGAGTGTCTGTAGTATAGGGGTTGTGTTGGCCACATTCATCTCTTTGTGAATGTCGATGGCTGTCTTGAGTATATCCTTCATCTGGTCAGACCTGGCCCTTTCCAGGGTTGTCTCACCTCTCTGAAACAGAAAATATTACGTGTCTAACTTAGCAACTTAGCACTGTAAGGACTGTGGTGAAGACTGTGACTCCTTTTGATCAAATCCAAAAATGAATCATCAAAACATGCTTATTGCCGATTTTTCTGCACCGATTTTGGCAAATTTCCTCTGTGTTCTATCTTTGGTATTAAGGGTTTTTACCTGTGTTTTTTTCACCAAATTGTTGGCTTGCGTCCTATGTATGCTAGTGTCCTATGAGCAGTGTAATATGATAACATTATCAGATCAAAAAATATAGATTACCAGACACATTGTTATAAATAATATATGGGAGGAACTGTACATCTAATTTTGCTTCACATGTGTAAATGGCTTTAAGTCTGCATTCAAACAATGGATACATATCAATTTTTCACCTACATTTAAACACTGCTCTTCCAAACACTGTTTATCCAAAATCATGGCGGGGAATCCACGTGACCAAATGGTTGGTTTCAGTGCAAGATGGCGTCACCAAAATGCTGGACTCGAACCGAAAATCAAGGTAATACATATTATTATAATAGTTTCTTGGAGTTTAAACATATACTATCATATGCCCACCTACATAGTGTGTATAATCATATTCATATTTTCTTTGAAACTGTAACCGTTTTTGAGAACACTTCTGCAATGTTTCCAACATGTACGCAATCCGACTGGTAGGTTACAGGCCCATTTATCATTTAGGCTCGGACTTAGTGGAACATGAGGAATAGGTTGAGAAAACCGCATAAAACACGTAAGTTTTGTTTAAATATAACAGGTACGTGCGTTTGTGAACAAATATTTAAATGATTTTAAAAGATATGAGAACGAAAAGAAAATGATAGGCTGCAGCTCCGATTTTGGCAGAGGTAGGTTCCAGTTCCATATATAGGTTGCCGTCTGGACTACAAATTCTTTGACTTATTTTTAGTGTTCAAGCCAAATATTTACGTTCACCTGAACTTAAACTTATATTGTTCTACACCATTATCAATTTTTCATAGTTTAGTTTCTTAAAACACTTCGACAATCCCTTTTTATTATACGGCCGTCTGACGGAGCACTGTAAAATCATTATTTTGGAAAAAGGTTTGTTTTCGAAGCGTTTGATAAAAAAAAATCACATTGACAAACTTGGTTATAAAACGAAGGCGGGCCTCATGTGACCGGTGCTGTAAAAACTCGTCTTACACCCTCCATGTAAAATATAAGTATGCAATACTTTTAATTAAAATTGAAAACAAATAATCGTAAAACCGCGACAGCGTTGAGTTCACAGCCAGCGTCAATGAGGGCCATAGCAACCTCAGGTAGATTATGGAACGCACCCCAGTCAGGTCGGCCTGAAAACATCAGAGTAAGACATTCAGAATTTCAAGCACCAGCCAGACTTTCTTTCTTCTCTAATAAATGAAATATGCATTACCATAAAATTTCATCTTATGATAAGATACATGGTGTGAGAGTTTGTTCACTTGTTTTTACAACACAAATTTAAACAGTACTCAAGGGAAATGTTTTAAAAGGCAGGACTATTAAAATTCATTTTATCGATATTTAACAGCCTACACAAATACATTATTGTCTGAAGAAGCAATAAGCAATGTAATTAAAAGAAGGAATTCTTCAACAATGTTAAGATTTTATAAATGTAATATGTATTTTTTTATTTTAAGTTATAAAATATTATAATTTTGCAGTTTACATTTAGAACTGATTGAATCTTTTTAATTTCTGTTTAATTCTTATAGTGATTACTACCGATAAATATATACAATAATGATAATACTTGATCAAAAAGGTTTACCAAAATACATTTAAGTTGACATGTTTTTTCATATTTCTGAGAGGAATGTGCGGATATTTTTATTGTTTTGTTCGTCCTGAGCTCACCGATTTAAAAGAGCATATAAAGGACTCACACTGAACCTAGAAAAGTACAGCAATTTTCCAGGTAGGCCCTAAAAATACGGGGTGGGGCACCCCGCTGCCCTTTTCCAGTACCAAACTGCCTTTTTACTACACCCTGCTGTGCCCTTTTGTTTGACACAGTCAATTTTCAGAAATAAATATAAACAATAATAAATATACATAATTTTGACATTAAAGTAAAGATAACAGCTATTAAAGGTATTCATAACAAACTATTATTATCCACAATAAGAATTCAACATTGGCCATTGCAAGTGCCCCATTACGGCTCATTCAATGCGCATCATACTGGTAAGTGCCCTTTCTGACCTAGCACCCTGCCCTTTTCAAATCTTGGCTGGAGCACTGTACAGGTATAAGAAAACATCTAAATATTCACAATCGAACATTCTTTGATGTAACAATAAATATTTTCTCTTAAACAAGCACATTTAATTTAACACAATCCATTTCCTGGTTGTTACAATGGGCCTTGTTTACGCGGATTGAAAACGATGTTAATCGCCGGTGGCCGCATCGCACGTTCGTATAATCTCGAAGCTTGCCGGAGATAGCCGAGTTGTTACGATTGGAGTCTTGTATGAACCACACAGTTTAATAGATTCAAATCGTTTTGTACAATCAATCGAGCAGCGCCGTATCCACTAGGTCCAAAATTGATAGTTTTGATACGCACTTATGGGCCCTTAAAACCAACTGCACCGCCTTTAGTCCGCCCGGTTAGCTCAATCGGTAGAGCGTAGGACTGTGTATCGGACAACAAGGGTAAGATTCCCGGGCGGACCAGGTCACTTCTATTGTGATTGGTTACGAAATCCTTTCTACGACCATTTGCCCTGAACCACTGCCCCTGGCATGTACAGAAGTTGTCAGTTCCTTGCAGTGGTGAAGACACCTAGAACTGGTTAACCGCCTGATAGTCTGCCTAGGATAGTTGTGCGGTGGTTGAACTGTCACTCTGGGACCCTTCAATGTGCTCACGCCGGGACCAGGAGTATAAACTTCTTACACCACCACTGCACCGCTTCAAACTGGTTTGTTGTAGAACGAAAATAAGTTTCGGATAAATCACACTTTTGAACCTGTACAAACCGGTTTCAGATATCATTTTTTAGCTGCGCAGGACAAAAAGTTGGCCAAAATGCACAATTTGGTTCTAAGGGCTATAAAAACTGCTTGTACTGGTTCAAACCGATTTTATAGTGAAAGACGGATTCCACTCGGGTGAATCACACATATGAATCGGTTCAAACCGGTTTCAATAACGGGTTTAATAGGGAAGCACACGACCCCAAGTTGGACAAAATGCGCAATTTTGGTTCGCACTTAAAATCCATTGAAACCGTTCACCAAAAAGATGCCAACAATTAAAACTTTTGGTACACACTTAAGCGCTCCTGAAACCAACTGAAGAACCGATTATGTTTTGGAGTTTAAATGAGTCTATGTCGAGCATAAGTTTTAAACCGGCTCAAACCGGTTTCAAAAGCCGATGTTATGAGGCAGCATAGGGTACCAAGATGGCCAAAATAAGCAACTGTGGTACCAACTTCAGGGCCATTGAAAATGTCTGAACGGGTTCATATCGGATTCCTCGTGGAGTGAGGATGGGCCTCAAATATACCTCACAATTTAATTTGGAAATGCATGTTTTTAAATTGATTAAATCGAACAACGCCGTACCCAAAATAGAGACTTTCGGACCCTTCAAGCCACTTGAACCGGTTCAAACCTGTTTTGTCATGGTGTGTAGATGAGTCTCCTATGAACTACTTTTGAATCGGTTAAAATCAATTTCTAAAACCGGTTTAATGGGGAACGATCAGAACCCAAATTGGTCAAAATGCAAAACTTTGGTACGCACTTAGGTCCCTTGAAGCCGCCTTAATCGGTTTAAACTGTTTTTGAAGAGTGTGAATTAGTCTCGACTGAACCACACTTTTGATCCGGTTCAAATCGATTCCAAAAACCGGTTTTATGGGGCAGTCAATTCATCAGTTTTAAGAATCGACAAAATCGAGCGTTGCCTTACCCAAAAAAGCCCCACATGCGAGACCTTTGATACCCACGTAAGTGCCATTGAACTAACTGAATTAGTTTTAAACGGTTTTGTTGTAGAGTCTCGGATGAACCATACTTTTGATCCGGTTCAAACCGATTCCAAAAACCGATTTTATGGGGCAGCGTGGGTCCCGAACTAGGCCAAAATATGCAACTTTGGTACGCCCTTGAAACGTTTGGACACACTGAATATGATAAAACTGTTCGCAATTTGTTTATTTATATTACATCAACATAATATGCAAAACACATTTAATTCATCACTTTCAACTACCTAAATAAAAAATGAGATTCTTTGTCAAAGCAGTCCATGAACGACTTGAACGCGAGTACCCCTCCTTCCACTGATATATCCCCGGACACGAGGGCAGCCGCAGAGCTGCGTGATTCGGCCACCACCTCCTTCCAGACCGCCTCGCTCACCTTCACACGGATGTCCCAGTGTTTCGGCTCTTTGTGCCTGGAGATGGCCACACCGTTCCTTAGCTGAATGGAATGTATAGAGGGAGGGTCCGAGAACTCGAACACAATGGTTTCATTTCTGTCTTCACAGTCTTCAGGTTTAAAAATACGCGGAAATGTATCGATAATGTAGTCGATAGGAAATGCATTGATAAATTCAGCTTTGGACCCTTGTGGGGTTGTGAATTTGAGTCCTGTAGCTATTTCCATTGCACAGGTAAGATAGTAATTTCTACCGTTGTTACTTAACTGCCTAGACCCTAGTTCCGTTAGAGATTCTACCTGAATGTCTTTAGCGACATTATTCCCTGCATCCAACCTAGCCACGTACGAAGACAGTTCCAACGCCCATTGAAAATCGTTGTTTTGAAGAGCCGTTTTAGCATTTTCAATAAGTGTTTCAGCGCCGACCAACTCGACCATCTTTAGAGCTTTCTCATCCCTTGTGAGTGGGTCCAGGTCAACGGGGTCCCCACTAAACCAACCCTCATGCTCCGTAAACACAGATTTGGCTGACCATTTCACCGAACCATAAAATTCCTTCAAAAAAGGGCTGCTGGCAAGTTTTACAGGAAGTTTGACCATGTTAGCGATTTCATCTGGATGGTAGCCATAATTCGTCAACCGCAGTGATTGGTCGTGGATGAACTGAATGGCGTCCCGGTACTCGGTGAGAACCTTCATGACAGTGTCGTGGCCTCTGACGGGCCGAGTGTGGCTGGGAATAAGGATGTCCGGTTCCAAGTCTATTATCTTGTCCAGGGAACGAACCCACGTGAGCAAGGAACGCGTCTTGGTGCCCCTGATCGCGTACAGGTTGGGGAACGTCCGGTACAGATCATCCGCGCACAGGAAGGCGCGCTCGCTGGGGACCCACACTCCGATCTGGTCGTCAGTTTCACCCGGGATGTGCACGATTTTCAAATCAAGTCCTAAAAAGAATAAAAAAAAACATATTTAATCCTTATAAACGAATGAATGAAGAAGGTTTGGTCTCCTAATATAGGAAGGTATCATTTATAAAGTTACAAAATGTGAAGTTTGAATACTTCTTAAGATTGAAATTGAAGGCCTCTTTTTTGTTGTTTTTTGATGTTGTCAAATTGCTTACATTGCTAAGTTATCATTTATTTTCTACTATCTCCCTTAAATATGTCGTATCATAATATATTTGTCATTATGGTGTTATGCAAGATGATATAATGGTTTATCAATATTGATAAATATTTTAAATAGTCTCGATGTCAATATCTTAAATGCGCTAACATACTGTTCATGGATGGCTTACCTTTAAGTGTTTCTGTCTTCTATATGTATACTCATACACAATAAAATTATACAAACAAGATAACTAGTAAGACGTATATATATAAGGTTTTCAAAATATAATTCTCAACGGCTTCAACACAATTACCTCCCAGTTTCACGTCCAATTCATCTCCAGGGACAAACTTGGTCGGGAACATAGGACCGACATCGTTATCCTTGTCCCCATAATTCAGCCGGTACCCGATTCCCGCGGACACCCTTTCCGGAATAAACACGCCGAACTGCCGCATGGACCGCGCATAATGGGCGTCACTCGCTCCAGTAAACAGAACCTCAAACCCTTTCTTTATGGACTCATGGGCCCATACGTTAGGTGGTGTCAAAACGTCTTCGACAAACGCCTGGTAGTGAAACGTATGTGAAAAAACAACAACCAAACATTACTTATTTTGAGTACAATTTAAACAAGCAGTGTTTCGAAACCTCACTATTATCTCAATAGGTTAAATACTACCTTAAATATTATAAGCGTATTTGATTTGTGGTGACATCATGTTAAGTACTATCAGCAGTAAAAATGTATACATGTGTGTTGTAGGCCCTTCTCGTGACGCATTTAGTAAGCATTTTTGTATGATAACTATCGTACGTACTGTGGCGCCATTTACGTGGTCAGCGTGATTGTGCGTGAATATGATGTCAGTGACGGGTTTGTCCGAGATTTTTCGGAACTCGTCGAAGATTTCCCGAGCTCCTGTCAGCGTTTCCGTGACATCCACGATCACAAGCCCGGATGGACCGACCAACATGATCGAGTTGGCGAGTGCGTACCCGAGTCCAACATAGATGGAGTCCGTAGCCTTCGGAGAAAGGAATAATAGTAACGTTAGTTTATTAAGGGCTCACCACAATTTGAAGGGAAAAAACGCGTTCAAACAGTCAAGGGTATGTGTTTTTAAGCTTCAATGTTTCACAAACAGTCAAGGGTATGTGTTTTTAAGCTTCAATGTTTCACAAACAGTCAAGGGTATGTGTTTTTAAGCTTCAATGTTTCACAGACAGTCAATGGTATGTGTTTTTAAGCTTCAATGTTTCACAAACAGTCAAGGGTATGTGTTTTTACGCTTCAATGTTTCACAAGCATATTAATTAAATGCATTCGTTAAAAATGTTGATGTTCAGAGGTTTTAAAGAGATTATCATATTAATGAAAGGAAATAATCAGGTTTCGGCTTCCCAAGGTATGATTTGCAATTTCAAACGCAGAGCTCAATGTATAAGCGAGCCGTTGATGTCTGAGATCAATTAACAAAACAAAGCTTAGTATTACTGATTTATTTCAGCTTAATTGTGAAGAGTAACCCGATATAAGCACAAGCGGATCCAGGGGGCGCATCCCCCCCCCCCCCCCCCCCAGAATCATCCAAGTATACTTTTTATTTCAATGTAGGAGAAATGAGTAATAATACACGCCCCAAATGCACCATTGCAGAGAAGAAATTGTTAAAATTTTCTTAGGGGAGTCCCCCCCCCCCTCGCCAACGTTTTCAACCAAATAAATTTCGGTTCGGACGGAAGGTGCAAGTACAAAGGTTACCGTCTCCTAAGTTACACCCCCTCTAACGCGAAATCCTGGATCCGCCCATGATAAGTACATATATTTTAAGAGGTCATTTGAAGTTGCTGCAGTAAGAAACGAACCCACGACCACTTTGTTGAGACAACACCTCAAACGTTTTCGTACACACGTTTTCCCTTGTGGCGAACACTGCATTTAATTATAAAGTTTAAATTGATTTAAATATAATTTGCAACGATTTCACTCGCATTCTGATCCCAGTGAAACACATGTTAAGGTAAGCCATCGACCATTACTAGGATGCAAATATGCGTTAAGTGTATTTAAGATATTGACATAGTGATAGTGGCTATGTTATCTTATATTGATTACCCATCATATTAACTTTGCTTGGATTACATTTAAAGTACACGATAATGACGCGACTATTATGATACTATATATTAAAGGGCGGTTATACAGCAAAAATTAACAATGAATTTATAGCAATTTCTTGAATAATAAAATGTCTATATATAAAAAAAGCTCTCATCGAAAAAAAAAATAATTACACTGAACATTTCGTAATTTTACAATTAAACTCTACTGGAAGCCTTTTTTGTATTGCTAGTAATGATGGATGGTGTACCTTAAATTCAGTAAACGTATAGGCATCATATTAATATATCATCATCATCAGAGTACATTCATCTTATAGTTACATTGAAGTTTTATACTTGTATACATGTAGGCCATTAGTACGTTAAGCAAATTCAAATTTAATTTAGATTGCATTAAATACCATATATATACATATGCATGCATTCACACTAAATCATCTGCAACTTTTATAACTAGTGTGATGGTCTTGACTGACCTTGATAATTTCCTTCCTGTTGAACTCTTTGGCGTGCTCCTGTATCTCCCGGAGCGTGTCAGTACTCCTCACCAACTTCCGGTGAATGGCCTCTCGCGCAGCCCTGCTCCACTCCTTCCGCCCGTAATACACGGCCGCCAACAACAGGACGAGCCCTGTAAACACTGCCAGTTTACTCATTGTTTATAATCTATTCATAGATACAAAACTATGAAAGCTAGCGGTTTACCCGTGTAGTCTAAACGCCAGTGAACATACTGGATTATGCCCTGCATTCATGGTAGGACGTTTGTGTTGGTTAAGTTGTCTAAACAAGGTTAAGCATGGTCACTGGTGATATTAGATGGTCAGGAGTGTAGAAACCTGGTCAAGCGACGCTGTTAAATCTGATAGTGTTGACCGAAAGTTGAACACCTTAGGCCGGGATAACCCGAGAACATAAATGTATTTATGCATAGAATTACGTTTACCAATGATCAAGGGTTATTTTTTACCTATTTCATTGACTATATATGTTTTAATTGTTTAAAAACCGAAGTAATGTTTGTTCTGTTCTGTTCTGACAACAAAATAGAGTGAAATATAAAAAGGATCTATTTTACAACATCTGATCTTAGGGGAGAAAGTATGAACTACAACTGTACATTGCATATATTTAATCATGTTAATATACAACATGTTAATTACGTTTAGCTATGCATGTCTTCTATCTGTAGCAAATGATAAATGAGTAGCAATATTTTATCATTATTACAGGACATCAAGTTGTTAAATATGGTCATATTAACCAGTGAATGTATCCCACGGGAATATATTTACGGATCGCGCCGAATCATATTCAAAATTGTTTTTCTTGTTATTGTTTGTATTGTATAAGGCACCGACACTTAAATCAGCATATAAGAAAGTATATATTTATGGTCTGTAAAATGAATTGTTGTCATTAGTGTTTCAATTTACGTTTAAAAGTGATTTGAAGTGATTGATTTTTCACTGCGTTATTGTGGCGTCACTTGTTAACTGTTCCCGGTTACGATCGGGTCGTTCTATTTTTCAGCCTAGGTGAGAAATAATTACTGTAAGGCTTTCTTAAATGTTATGAAATATTTTTTTAACAATTCTTGAATGATTTAATAAACTGTTAGTGTAAATATAAGTAATGAATCGTGGGATTGATGTCATTGTTGGGGGATATGAACGCAATTGGGCTGGTCAAAGTTCGGGCTCCACACATTTTAACCAGTCCAACTGCGTTCATACCCCGATATTGACATCAATACCGCAGTTCATTTCTTACATATTTAATACATAAAACTAGCGGATCCACCACGGGGTGCACTCCCCCCCCCCCCTTAAATCGCCCATGTTTTCTATTTTATTTCAATATAGGAGAAAAAGAGTAATGGAATACGCCAAAATTCATTCATTAAGTTCATTAACTACAACATTAATCAAATTCATTTTCTACAGCATTCATAATACATTTATTGCATTTTCTATCTTCTTGGTTCATATTTTGTTAACTTGTTTATTATTAAGGTTGTGTGCCAATTTAAAATCTAGTAATTAATATCCTTAAAGTATTGTTATATGGAGGCTATTCGTTGCCAAAAGTCCAGACGTGTATGTGTGTATTTTAGGTTTGTATCATTGATGATTTACCAATTTACATTTTACAACCGCCAACTCATCGGTTGTATGTTTACATTTTACACTGCACATTTTCATTTTTCATTGTACCGATTGGAGTTTTATTCTCGTTGCATCCATTCATCAGACGATTCAGTCGTGTTTATAGTGTTGTGTATGTTAAACACACGTCATTCTGTGAAAGTCACATGCCGGGTTTTACATTGCGGTGTGTAGAAGACAGATTTCAGTTTGTAGTTCTACAAAATACATTGTATGGTGGTAACTTTTCATTCGCAGTTGAACATGTTTACGAGATGAATTTAATTTTATTTATAGATAGCTCCGCCTTAACCATGTCGTAACTCCGCCTTAACCATGTCTTAACTCCTCCTTACGTCTTTCGGAAATTTCCGCTATCACTCGTCTCTATTTAAACCAATTATGGATACTTTGGACCATGGACATTGCGAACCTTATTATGGACATTACGAATCATCTATATTATGACACTATGGACTATGATTTGGAAACAGGATAGATTATAAATTATTTCATGTCGAATAAAATAATATATGATATTACAACATGTTTTTGTCTATATAATAGTAATTAATACGCACATATGACATGAAATGAGATGTATGCAAAATGATACTTGACTCAAACACAACAAAATGTAAGCCATTAGCATTAAATTATACTTCAAAAATAAAAAGTCCCATTGTCTTATTTTTCTTTGAAAGCTGCACTCTCACAGATTGGCCGAGTTGACAACTATTTTTATTTTTTTGTTTTGGAATTAGCCAATTTTTGCGTAAATGTCTGGATACCAGTGGTATAAGACTGCTGACAAAAGATCAGATACAGTTTTTCAGTTTTACGTTGGCAAATTGATGTTTTATGGCTAAAAGTGATAATACAGTGACACAGTAACGTTTTAAGAAAAATGAAAAATGTCGGCAGTTTTCCAAACAATTTAGATCTGTTTTATTGTGAGTAATCTTATTATTTGTATAGAAAGCATTGCTGCCAAAATCAGCCGAGTCTGGGACAAAAAAAGGTTGTCAAAACTGTCAATCTGTGAGAGTGCAGCTTAACATTACTATAAACACTATTTTAAATTCAACCATTAGAGGACACTTTCTTGCCTTTTTGCAATGTTTAAGATTGCAAGTAATATTAGATAATTTAAAATTTGCGAAGAAAAAAATCTAAATTTTCATTAAGTGGAAATTATTCACTAAGATGCCCCAGAGGTTTCTTACCTGGTAGCTGGAACTGTATGGATAAAATACACTAAGATTACAACTTCATATAACTCGTACATTATACTGTAACGAATATTATTTTATAGGTATTTAATAAAGTATTTTAATGATGAAGTCAATTTATTGCTTATAAACAATTATTACTTGCTGCTAGCTTTTATACCCCACCCACACTCAACAGTCAGGGCTTTTTTCACATTTAGGTGAAGCGGACCTAGCCCTTTTGGAGGGGAAAAATCGCGCGTTTGTTTTTCTAATCTAAGACTCACGATATCTATTTTTTCATGTTCTTGAAATCCCCCACTTGATTGTTATGGTTCACAGTGGCAGATCCCGTAATTCATAACTGGGGGACACAAGTGGGTTGGAGGGCTGTTCTTCCATCCACATGGATATTTTGTTTCAATGATGTATTGAAATTACACGTTTACACCATACATGCTTATTAAGATAGTAAATGTATAACATCAGACAAAACTAGGTGGATATCATTATGATGTCCATCAAAAGTTTCGTGGGTTTGCTGGAGCAGGTTTTGAACAGGGACTTGCGTTAGAGGGGCGTTACTTAAGGGCACAAATTTTTGGACATGATCCCTCGAGTGGGCATGACATTAATATGTTTAAAATGTGGGAAGTGGGGTTAAGGGGTACTCCCCCTAGAATATATCAAATATTTTTAGTCTGAATTGGTGCATTATGGCGTAATTAAGTACTTTTTTTCTGAGAAATATTGACAAAAAAATAACCTTTAAGTTTACTTGCGGGCCAACTGGGGGGGGGGGGGGAAACAGGCCCTACAGCTCCCCCCCCACTGAACGACCCGCCCATGGTCCACTTGTAAATAAAATAAATGAACAATTTTTGCCTGCCTGGGTACATATAAGTAAAAAGAAACTGACAGTGTCAGTATAAATCTGGGTCCGTGAGCCCAGCTCAGATACACCCAGCTGCAATTGACTAAATAATATGGTGATTTAAAACCCATTTAGGAACATTGATCGTCAAAATTAAATATAAGATGAAGTTAATTTCAGTTTTTATTGTGAAATCAGAGAGAGTACTCGGACTTACAACCGGGAATTTACAGGAGGTAGGCGAAGATGTTATCTCCCTTGCTTGATTCGACGGAAATAAACGAAAGAAAATCTGATTCGTTAGCTCCGCCCATTCACCTTCGTTTCTTTCGGTGACATTTACCATATAAGGTATAGGCGAAATCGTCTATCCTTGTAATTCTGAACTTGTCAATTGACTTTTGTAAACCTGGACTTGTTGGACTGCAAATGTTCATTTTACGAATGCGAATGTCGACTGTAGGATTGCAGCTTTACATATGCATGATTCGGCTTTCTAAATTACATCATCATATTGTTAAAGGCAAGTTATACGATCTATGTTTTAGTGAGTTTATACAGGGTCGATCTGACAAATATACATTTTGACTAATATAATGACAAATGACAAATCAATACGGAACAACTGACGAATAAAAACAACAAATAGCACGTCTACATTGACATATATATGTAAGAGATATTTAGTACGATTAAGAAGCACATTGTGGGAATTACACGTCTGGACTTTAGGCAACGAATAGCCTACATAGACGGTATGAGTCCGTTCGTCGTCTGTCATTGCTTGTTGTAAAAAATCTTTTAAAAACAGATTTCACACAGATAGCTTTGGTAATTAACATGTATTCCATTGGGTTATACAACTATGTGGAATCATTTTTTGACGAGACAGAATTCCTGCATTGGTAGATTAAATGATTGAATAACAACCACCGCATTGTTACTTTGACAACAACAAATGCACAAACGTTCAAATTGCATAATACGCATAGTCATGGTTGCAACAAATGTTCTTGCCTGAAAGCGATGGACCGATTTGAAACCATTCAAAGCAATATTCCTTGTGTGATTCTCCGTCAAAGTACCTCATCCATCGTAAATCACAAGTACAGTATTGCAAAGGACAAAGGTGTTCATGTCCGATATGTCAGTAAAGAAAGACAACATTTGGCGTTATAGTGAAGAAGACTCATAAATAGTGTAGTATTATTGAAGATTTTAGTAGAACATAGAGGAACTGTCGGTACTCGAAAGGACTGAGGGTAACACCCTTAAAAGCAACAGATGACCACGTTACTAGCGATAAAGGCTTTGGCTATTTGTCATTGATATACCTGGACTATACCAGGATATTTCAAAATACGATACCTACTTACTGCGCAATAAGCTGGACATTACATGAATTTAACAATCAATTTATACATAACTCGTGTTTTGCGCTTGTTGCTTACAATTTAAATAGCTCGGGTAGTGGATGTATTAACGAGTTCTTGCCCTGGTTAGACATTTGGCATGACAAATGGTCCCATCTAGGCTAAGGGTTGTTTAAAGTGCCTGCCTGGTGTCAATTACAGCTATAGTAATCATGTGAACCTTACAGAGCTATATTTTCGATCACGGCCCCTTGGTATATTACATGTATGACAAAGGGTATAAATAATAGTATATGTTATCCTTTTTTCTATTTAAACGTTCCTGATTAGCCCAGATATGGGGAAACCTGTTCTCTTCTCTGGTGTTTCAACGGGAGATCAGCTTGAAGAACACGTCAGAGACGGCGATGTGTGGGGCTCGGTTCTGTCCTCTCATAAACAACACGGACATCGTAACCAGACCTCCGCAATCAGAGGTAAGGCATAACCAGACCACTGCAATCAGAGGCCAGGCGTAACCAGACCTCCGCAGTCTGAGGTTAGGCGTAACCAGACATCCGCAGTCAGAGCTAAGGCATAACAAGACCACTGCAGTCAGAGGCCAGGCGTAACCAGACCTCCGCAGTCTGAGGTTAGGCGTAACCAGACCTCCGCAGTCTGAGGTTAGGCGTAACCAGACCTCCGCAATCAGAGGTAAGGCATAACAAGACCACTGCAGTCAGACGCCAGGCGTAACCAGACCTCCAAAGGCTGAGGTTAGGCGTAACCAGACATCCGCAGTCAGAGGTTAGGCGTAACCAGACCTCCGCAGTCAGAGGTAATGCGTAACCAGACCACTGCAGTAAGAGGCCAGGCGTAACCAGACCTCCAAAGTCAGAGTTTAGGCGTAAACAGACATCCGCATTCAGAGGTAAGGCGTAACCAGACCACTGCAGTAAGATACCAGGCGTAACCAGACCTCCAAAAACAGAGAATAGGCGTAACCAGACAGGTAAGGCATAACCATACCACTGCAGTCAGAGGACAGGCGTAACCAGACCTCCGCAGTCAGAGGTTAGGCGTATCCAGACATCCGCAGTCAGAGGTGAGGCGTGTCCAGACTGCCGCAGTCAGGGGTAAGGCGTAACCAGACCACTGCAGTCAGAGGTCAGGCGTAAACTGACCCCCAATATAAAATTAAGGCGTAACCAGACCTCCGCAGTCAGAGGTTAGGCGTAACCAGACATCCGCAGTCAGAGGTAAGGCGTGTCCAGACCGTCGCAGTCAGAGGTCAGGCGTAACCAGACCTCCGCAGTCAGAGGCCAGGCGTATCCAGACATCCGCAGTCAGAGGTTAGGCGTAACCAGACATCCGCAGTCAGGGGTAAGGCGTAACCAGACATCCGCAGTCAGAGGTCAGGCTTAACCAGACATCCGCAGTCAGAGGTTAGGCGTAACCAGACATCCGCAGTCAGAGGTAAGGCGTGTCCAGACCGTCGCAGTCAGAGGTCAGGCGTAACCAGACATCCGCAGTCAGAGGTCAGGCGTAACCAGACATCCGCAGTCAGAGGTAAGGCGTGTCCAGACCGTCGCAGTCAGAGGTCAGGCGTGTCCAGACCGTCGCAGTCAGAGGTCAGGCGTGTCCAGACCGTCGCAGTCAGAGGTCAGGCGTAACCAGACATCCGCAGTCAGAGGTCAGGCGTAACCAGACATCCGCAGTCAGATGTGAGGCGTGTCCAGACCGTCGCAGTCAGGAGAAAGGCGTAACCAGACCACCACAGTAATAGGCCAGGCGTAACCAGACCTCTAAAGTCAGAGGCTAGGCGTAACCAGACATCTGCAGAGAGAGGTAAGGCGTTACCAGACCACTGCAGTCATAGGTAAGGCATAACCAGACCTCCAAAGTCAGAGGTTAGGCGTGTCCAGACCGCCGCAGTCAGGGGTAAGGCGTAACTAGACCACTGTAGTCAGAGGTAAGGCGTATCCAGACCACTGTAGTCAGAGGTAAGGCATAACCAGACCTCCAAAGTCAGAGGTTAGGCGTGTCCAGACCGCCGCAGTCAGGGGTAAGGCGTAACTAGACCACTGCAGTCAGAGGTAAGGCGTATCCAGACCGCTGCAGTCAGAGGTCAGGCGTAAACAATTGGGATTTAGATTACGTCTTAAAGTATATCAAGTTTCTTCCCGTATTAGCAAACATTATCCTTTTTAAACTATTGACTCAGAAACAATACTATAATTATTGACCCCGTACAGCAAGACGTTATCATAGATTTGAACAGTGACCGAATAGAAGCTCAAAGTTTCTGAGTAGCTGAAAACTAGTATGTTGTTATCCATGTTCTATGCCTTCGCTCACATAATCTGCCGTTTTTAAAAGTCCATATTTTTTTTATATTTCTAGATTAACGTTTATACTGCAATCTGCGTTGGATGCACTGTGATGGGCATTCTGGTTATGAGTTTATTTTTGCAAGATGTTCGATTTACAAAGAAAGGCAAAAAAGAAATTGTCACACATATCAAGAAGGTTGGAGCATTGTTTGTTAATTCCGCTGACCAAAGACTGCTCATAGTTCCGTCCTTGATTGGTGGGTTAAGTTCTGCAATTATTGCCAGTGATTTTACACTGGTAAGTTATTAAAAACATTTTCTACTCAACTTGCTATTTGGAGCGTCTCTAATATCTGCGTAATTAAGACTTGTTTCATAATGTAGTTTCGATATAATTAAAGGAAAAAAAATACGGATACATTTTAATATCATTGGCGTTTAGGGAATATTGATGCTTGTGTTCATACCACGAGCTGTTTTCTGATAGTTAATGGAATTCCAGTAGTATTGTTGTCGTGTCTGCTTGGCTTTTGCCTGCGCTCTTGTGACATTAATCATAATTGCAGTGGGTTTTTGACTGCTGGTTGCATAATTATGATGCACTTGTCTTTCCCCTAATACATTTAAAACAATCTAGTTATTCCGTACAGGCGTTTGTGAGTTGCCCTTTCGGCGTTGGGAGTGTTGGGCTTATGATGATCGCGTTCGGGGTTAGCGTGGCCGGATTCTCCGCGGGTTTCGGCCGCCTTACCAAGTACACCGGACACTACGGCTTGTTTGTTGTTGGTAGGGGTTTCTTTTTCTTCGTAAAGTTTCAGTACCTTTCCACATCTGTCTGAACATTTCAAATAAAACATATGTTTTGTATACATAAGAGTTATGATTATATAAACAGCTTTCATTGTAACGTATAGTTTGTATATGGTCATAGAATAGCTGTGCCTAATGCACCTAACTGCCTAAATTGTAAACAGTAAAACATGTGCACACGTTTTCCTCTAAACTTCGCAGCAATATTTTATTCTAGGTTTTGTGGCCCAGATGTGTTTCGCGGCTATCATCCTTACCTGGGTGCCGTCGGCGGATACATACTACGCCGTGTTTCTGGTAGCGGCCATATGGGGAGTTTGTACGGCTGTCAACATGCCGCTAGTTTTGGGTAATAACGACGATACGTGATGTTTTGTTTCAATGTGTTTTAGAAATGTTTTTGATAAACGTACAACGTGTTCCTGCTAGCGGTCATTGTGGAGTATGTACGACCGTCAACATACCGTTGGTGTTGGGTAGGGAGATATGTTGTCATTCTGATATTTTAGCATCTTACGCTCCAATAGCGAGTTAATGGTAGTGGTTATCTGGGCAGTTTGTGTCGCCTTCAAATTACCGCTTGTGTAGGGCGATATGCTTACTTTTATTTTGGCATTAATATTATGTGTTTATGACACAAGGACAAGATTTTGGAGACGGGCATCTGCGGAGTGAGTTTAACGACTTTTAACATATAACACTAGCGATGTTAATATATATTATGGCGATGTGTATAACTAATATCTCATTTGTTCATGTTTGTGTCCAACCCGAGGGCACCTGCGTTGCCAGGTAACGAGGCTTGCCGAGTTACCGGCTACGCAGCGTACCCGAGAGTCAGATTTTTCTATCCGGAACGGACACACATGCTAGATATTATTAATCCGACCCGTAAGCCGGTAACCGGCCTACGCGCGTGCCCGAGGGTCGGATTTTTCTATCCGTACCGGAAACACATGATAGAAACTTATATTCCTTTATGACTCTATAGGCGCTACACTGGATTTCACCAAAGTTGGCAATGGTGTGCAAGTTTGGCGTCATTCGAAGGTTTAACATGCGGACATAAGCAAGTATTATTAATCTCGGGCAGTTATCAGGTTTTTGTATACACATGTAGACTAGGAAACGCCGATACAAACATACAGCGTGATACAGACGAGTAACGTTAAGAACAGTGTAAGTCGCACTCTGTTTCTTGAATGGCACCAGTCGACTGCTTAAAAATCATGAAAAAGAACGCCGTGTCCGGGATTCCAAGTCTTTCCTTCGGAAGTTAAGGAAGGAGGGCGATGTATTTTTAAATAGAATAATAACGACAGATGAGACTTGGCTTTGGGTCTTTGATTCTGAAAAGAAATCACTGTCAATCTTGTGAAAACAAAGCTGATCCCCACCACCACCCACAAGAAGGCCCGGGTGACCCAAGAGTTGCGAAAATTACTTGTTCTTCATGTTTACAGACATTCACGGAAACGCAGATTATTATAGCAAGGTATGATTGTTTTTATAGTTGATGATTATGTTTGATTTAATATTAACAGTTTTGGTATATAACTATATGACTATGTGGTTAAAATAATTCCTTATGTGCAGATTTAAAACGATTAAATTACTATATATTTAGCACTTAATGTACCCCTAATTACATAAATAAGAAACAAAACATATTTATTTTAAAAATATATGATAACATACTTTTTATCTAGCATAATTTTGTAAGTAGCCTTCAAAGAATCGTTTCCTGCCATTCATGTTATTACATGAGCGGGTCGTAACTGTATATTTTACTTGGACAAGATACTCTGCCATGATCTTGTGCACACACTGCAAAAAAGACGCCGGGAATTCCCCTCGAGAATTTTATATCGCATATGGACAATGAACCATTCCATACTCAGTGTGTGTATACCGTGATAAATTACGTCATATATGCTACGTCGGAAGGCAATATTTTGCTTTAAATGAATACTTTAATCAAAGATACCTTTTGTTTTACTACACCATTTTAAATTAAACGAAGGGCAGTCTATGTCGCCTAAAGAGCCCCACCTACGTTTTATTACCGAAGTTTGATAAGGTGATTAGTTTCATCAAACACTTCGACAAACCTGTTTCCAAAATATTGTTCTGATAGTGCTCCGTCAGACGGCCGTGTTGTGAAAAGGTTTTTCGAAGTGTTTGAAGAAACTAAACTTTCGATCAAACTCTGGTAAAAGACTAAATGCGGGGCTCCGTAAGAGGCGTAGAATGCGCTATGTTTTATCTAAAATGGTGGAGAAATATTGAAGTTATTTCCGTTTTCCGTCTTCATTCAAAGGAAAATATTGCCTTCCGACGTAGCATTCATGACGCAGTTTATCACGTGGTATGCACACACTGATACTGCAGAAACGACACGTTTAGAGATTGGGGTCCTCGGGTCGAGACAATTTCCCACTCACCATACCCCCCCAGATTTAGCATATTTTGATTTGCCATCTTTCCGACAATCAAAACCAATTGAAACTAAGTCGATTTGATTTCCTTGACAGACCTTCGCATGGCGACATCTCAAATAATCAAAGAATATGACTCTGGGTGGTAAAGGAATGTATTCTGGAACCAAAGGATTCATCGCCATCAACGGTGTGTTCAGTGTGATGGCGAGTATTTTGAAAAACACTAGTTTGACGTCATTGATGCTGTTAACCTTATTTCAACGTACTCGAAGTGCGCCGGGTCTGCGTAAGTGACCATGTTTAGACTCCTTTAACTTTTGCACCGTACATACTAATGCCATAATATTTTCATTTTTTTTTGTAGCGGATAATATCTGCGTCTTATTAAACCATATTTTTTTAAAACAATACTGTTAATTTTGGATCATCCCTCGTACACATTACTGATAACTTATTATTGTAAAAATGACCAAGAAGCCAATATATAAATAATATACACGAAATTGAAGCACTATAAGTACGTTTTATGCTATATTTATACTTAATGGTATTCCGGATTTCAGTCCGATAGTATTCTGAACTATTTCCTGTTAGTGTTATAAACTTATCACTGAAAAGTATTACTATAAAACACATAAAATGGAATATTCTAGTAACCATCAGTAGCCATGAATCACATACAATTAAGAACTATAGTTATAAATGAACTCATTCCACGGTATAATTTATTTAACACTGTCGTAGCTAGGCGGAGGTGCTGTCGGGTAGGCCGAGTAAGCCTCGGGTGCAGGGGAAGTAGACGTTTGGTTGTTGAAGACAATTGGAGCTCCCTGTACCATTCCATATTGAGTAGACAGCTGATTCGAATATTGCCCATACGGCCGTGGTTGCGGAATGTTAGACACATCTAGCCTGTTTCTGTCGTCATATGCGATCAACTGAACGCCATTCTGTGTCATGACGGCCACGGGCGTCCTCCCGGTAAACATATTGCCATCTGTTGAGAATATAGGAGTCGAATTCACCCTGCGTTGTCTGAGAGTAATGCGAACGTTGAAGTGCTTTCCATAGTCACGGATTGTGTTCACAAAGGAAGAAGTGGCAAACATTGTCATTAGGCACCCGGCAACGATGCCGACAAGGATCATCATTACTGTTTTGCGGTACTCCATGCCTTCTTTCCCAGAGCCGGATAGGCCTAATAGCGCTGTTGCGCCAACCACGATACTTGCCAGGCAGCCAATAGGTACAATCTTTGATTGCATAAACAGCAAAGTCATCTGAAGAAAGTATATACACATAATAGGAAACGCACTTGTTTCTGCAGATATACTCAAAAATGCTTACTTTATTTAATGTGTTGTTTTCATCGCTTCATATTTGATTACTATGTTGAATACTGGCATACAATATGTGAAATAGACCATACTTGTTTGTTTCAGGTGGTTTCAATTTGTAAGCAATTATTTCACGAGTTGTGTAGCTCCATAAACTGCAATTGATATCCCACTGGAACAATTGTTTTCTTATGCTTTAAGCTCATTTAAAATGCTTTTGACTGATATATACTTGCAAAGGTATGTTTATCCGACCTACCAGACAAGTGATTTGTCTTTTTCTCTCTTCATTACGAGTGAAGTCTGTCGCAGTAAATCCGATGTATGCTGCCAGAAGTGCTTGGACTAAGCCCTGATGTGCAGCAAAAGTACAATGTTTTTGTTTACATCAAATTATTAAAACAACATTGTAAAGACATCTGTGTGTGTGTGTGTGTGTGCGTGCGTGCGTGCGTGCTTGCTTGCGTGCGTGCGTGTGCGTGTGTGCGCGCGTGTGTGTGCTTGTGTGCGCATGTGTGCGTGTGTGTGTGCTTATTCTAAAATTTATATGATATAAATAACACCATATTTCAGTTAGCAGAAACCTGTACTGGTGTGCGTTTTGACGGTCCAAAATGTCCCCAAGGTGAAATTTCAGTCTTAACCTCTTGGATGAGAGGCGGTCAGC
This sequence comes from Mya arenaria, assembly GCF_026914265.1. NCBI lineage: Eukaryota > Metazoa > Mollusca > Bivalvia > Myida > Myidae > Mya > Mya arenaria. The sequence continues at coordinate 69,938,487 of NC_069129.1, read as the reverse complement.
TAAACACTACTGCAGACCACTCTCGACTATTAGTAAAAATATCATTGCGGTATTCAGCTTTGAGATAATTTTCATGTGCGCATTTTTGAAAGATGTAAACTTGCTGAATGTACATAAACTGCAGTCTACAAATATATTCTTTATTTTCAAATTAAAATTCCTACCAGTCCTCCAGCAATGAATCCGCCCAGATAGTACGGCGGTCCGAAACGCCAGGTGTTCGGGTATTTGGTGAGGCCTATGTACCCACACACCAGCAGCCCGCTGGCAACGACAACCAATACAGCACTAGCCACCCGTAACCTGTGTAGGGCAGTGGCGCGACCATGCTCTGTTTTTGAATATTTACACATATATATACAATCCCCATATATACAAATAATAATATCCAATTATTCTCGAAAGTCCTGTACAAAGCTGCTTTTATTGAAACTTATTACTTTAAGATGTCTGTGATATTCTATCTATAGGAATATGCAAATTTCAAATTTTCAATTAAAAATAAAAATTGATGAACGAAAAATTACTGAAAAAATACAACATTTCACAACAAAATAACAGGCACACGTACCTTCATTCACCATCAAGTTTTTATAGAGCGTATGCTGTCAGAATAGTGTGCAGTATGCTGTTTCCTAAGTAGATAAAACGCAAAATTATGACTTGTACCTGTTATGTTTATAATAATGGATTATTGACAACTACATTTAGAAGTCAATAATAATTGCGGCAGACTATATATTACTTTCATAGCCAACTGTGTAAATAATTATTTGATTAGATATGTAAACCATACCTTGAATAACAGATGCTTTTACATGTCTAAACGTGAAATAAACGTCAAATAATTTAAACCGTGCCAAAATATTAATACGTAAACGTCACGTCCTGTCCCGTGAGAACGTGACATATTCGCGGTTCACTTGAAAATTGCTGACGCACTTTTATATTCTAGTTAAGCAGTACCCGTAAATAAAACATTGCCAAAACTTATTTTGTGTAGGAAAAGCAGTAATAGGTGTTGTAAATTATGAAATGAATTATTGTATATGATGTTGACAAATTACTCCGATGATTTGGCTATTTGAACTTGGGTAAGCTATTATTTTGTGGACCGCTAAATTGGAAATGCCCCGTTTCACTACTCTCAGTCTGTGACTGATAGTGATTCTATCCTCATGTTATATGTACGATTTTACCCCGAATCCGTCTTAAACCGGCCGGTCTCGTATGTGATAAAAGATCAGAACTCAATTGTTGATTTTAACGCCATCGTTTAATGGAAACGCTCTTGTCGTTAACCACGTTGTTAACTTTAACAAAGATGTAGTAGAAGATCAGCCCTGTGTTCGCATTATAAAAATGTAGAATTTGTAGTCGGCTATGTCGCGGACCTACATATTATATTTATGTGGAAATGTAGTCTTATCCAGTTGCCGTTTTCAAAATATCCGATATGACTAAAAATATCACGTGACAAAATGCGAACGCAAGGACGCCATTTTCTTTAGAACACCATTTAATATTTTTTTGCGGAGCTGTAGTTTGTTTGTTGTACGTTTAATGATTCTATAGATACCTTTATGTACAATTTGCACTTTAAATGATTTATGAGCAACTAATGCAAGCATGTTTAAAATTCGTATATTGAGACTAGTTTCATGCTGAGCTGGCAAATATTCAATTTTTGACCAAATCATGGCAATTTTTTTCTTTCACTTTTTGTCAGTTTTAACTACAGTAAAAAGTTTAAAGTAAACACCAATAAACAAAATGTATGAAAAAAATCCCCCAAAACACATGCTGGAGAAGTTTAGCTACACACTGACAAATAAACAAAGCCCAAAGATTTATATCAGGTTCTTTTACTAGTCCAAATAATTGTACGTTGACGGATTTTTTTTTAGATTTTTGATATGGCAAATCCTTCACGTACAAATTGTTTAGTATCAAAAGTGGGTAGTTGTTCCGATCAGGATTCCGGGTTAAAGCATATAGCGTCTATAAAATATCATAAAAACAAGAAATATTACCAGATAATGTTATTTTATATTAGTTCCGTACACAAAAAATAAATATCCAACTTATAATTATGAGTTTGACAGCTTTTCTTCATTTCATTCTGTCAAAACATAACGATATATACATGAAGGGCACCTGCAAGGCTTCAGGGCACAGTTTTAAATCGCTCGGAACATTTCGGCCATGGCCGAGTAGTTACGATTGGGTAACGAGGTCTATCTTGAAGCTTTGTCGGAGGAGGCCGAGTTATTACGATTGTATCGAGTTGTTCCCCTTCGCATAATTGTTTTCTGTGTCAGTCAACTTTCGTTTTATTGGAAAGGTAAACAACTTGTTTTAATGCATTAAATGCTTGTTTAGTGCAAAATAGCATTTCACTTACATGGTAAAATATGAATATAACTCTTTATGATCAATTTCAACCATAAAATACTTCACTTAAAACAATTTCAATATTTTTAAAACACCCCCGTTTTTTGCACATTCCCGTTTAGACGTTAGGGATTGGAAGAATCCCGTATAACACGTCTAATATTTTAGACTAATATCTATAGATGATAACAGAATAATGTAACTAGTTGATATAACCTGAGCAATTTACAGATATCGATCACCTGTTAAAACAGGCATTCATTTACACTGATTGATTATTTGATGATTGATACTGAAGCTTGCCTTTGCAACGGCTTCCATGTTTCATTAAATTGACACGTGTATTATCCTTAAAAATCTCTGTCAAGGTCTCAAGCAGTTTTCATTTGAATACATGTATGTAACATGCAGAGGAATAAGGTCACAGACTGCTTGCAAATGTATGTTAAAGGCTCATCTTTTCTTGCAAATAAATAACAATAACTGTACTACAGGTACGTGTAGACGAATCTGTGTTGCTCACTCCTCTATTATAATTTTTCATTCCTTGGCTTCTTTAGGCTTATGCAAACATCTTATGTTTGTGTTATTTGGTTAATTATAAATAATGCTTTTTATATTTTTATTCATAATCATTGCCATTGGTAAGGAATATTATCAATTTCAAAGTAAGGGATGCAACTCTTTCAAATTTTTAGCTGAATTTTATTGAGTTGATCCCCATTTACAGCAGAACAGTATTGGAATATCAATTTATATTTAGATGAAAAATAATTTTAAAAGCTATAGGGATTACATACTCTATGCCTCCAAGTGAACGGTGATTTACTGTGTATAAAATGAAGGTTGTTTAACCTGTTAGTATGTACTTTCGCAGATGTTGAGGTTTGAACCAAACATGGTTCATGCCAAGTTTAAAGTAACTACAACCAGTTTACCAGTATAATCTATTGACAATGGGTTGAACACACATTATGCATTTTTCAAAAAATAAAGATAAACAATGTGCAACAGTGAAGTTGTTTTATTTATAAAATGGCTAATATAATATATAATATATATATATAAAATGACTTGTCAACACAGTATTGAGTTATCTTAGTATTAAAATAAACATATTGTTGTTTTTATTGTCAGACTATGTACAAAAATATAGTTAATTTGTTAAAAAAATGACATATTATATAAAGAAGGGATATCTCTTGCTCAATGGACACATTTCACAGCTCATTTTATGTATGTTTTATACAATAACATAGATGTAGGATATAATTTGTATTTTTTATTCGAATCAACAGGATTTAAAAAAGACAGCAATGCCTCTAGATACATTCATCTGTGGTACCTGCATGGTGTCGTTTAATGATATCCATGAATTTATTCTTCACAAAAATGACAATTGTGGGAAGCCAGCTGAGGCTGCTGTCAGTGAGGAGATGCCTGTTTCAGACCAGACTCAAGCTGAAGTTACTACAGTGGTTGACAACATAGGACATCTACCAGATCTTGACATGGGTATGTTGGATGCAAACATAGTCATCTTGTCTTCTTTCAAATTGTTCTGTTGTTTTCTTCAATTACGTATCTATTTTTATTTATTTTTAAAGACAACGACATTCTCTTGGTTAGCTAGCTAAAATGATCTATACATACTGAACATATTTGAATAACATCTGCTTGTTATAACTATTCATATATAATATTCTGTGTTGTTTTCTGCCTTGTAGTTCAGGAGAGCCCAGAGGAAGAGCAACAGGCAGTTATCTCCGCAGCTGTCTGCCTACCAGGCTCAGAGGCCCTCCTGTCTAATGCTGCTGAAATATTCCAACAGGTTAGGGCACACTCTTCATATTTTCAAATTATCATAAGTTGTATATGTAAGATCCATGCTAAAAATAATGGAGAAGGAAAAAACACTTCCTAATCCTGCTATGGTTATTTATGGCTTTGATAACAATATAGATCAAAAGAGCTTTGATAAAAATATTAATGTTTTTTCTTCAATATTCTGATGTTATAATCAGACCGGTGTTTATAGTATTGTTTAATCCTATTATAGCTACACTCTCGCATATTAAACGTTTTTCAATTTTTATTGATTATCAGATTGCCTTGAATGATCCGATTTATATAAAAATGCATGGAAACCAGTCATATAAGACTGTTGACAAAAAATCAGATCACAGATTTATATAGTTAAGTTCATAAAATGATGTTTTATGCATTTTTCTTAAACTGTTAGGAACACTTTTAGCCATTAAACATCAATTTTCAAACCGAAATATGAAAATTTGCGATCTGATCTTTTGTAAGCAGATTTATATCACTAGTTTGCAGATATTTACGCAAAACATTGCTCATTCAAAGGCAAAAAATTTAAAAGTTGCCAAAACGGTTAATCTGTGAGAGTGCAGCTTTAAGCCATAGCTGGACCAAAATTAATATTCTTGCTCCTGTAAGTGGTCTGATCTGGGTTCCTTGCAAAGATCTTTACAACTTACATTGTTGAGAAGATGATTAATCATCAGCATCTGACTTCTCACATCATAACTGTACAACATTATATTTGTGGATAACATCAAACAGACATACCTTGTATATTGAGGAGGGAAAGCATTCCATCAGTGTCTCATTTTCGAGTCACTGAAACATATTAATATGCTTTCACCCTGCCATATGTATGTACCATATCACATGTAGGTATTAAACTAATTTTTTTGGCAAGAATGGACACAGATAAATTGCCTAGAAATCATTACTTTATAAAGACATTGTAGAGGATACACAACCATGCATGGATAAAAGATGCTTGTTTCATTGAAGCAATTACACAAACAAATAAACAGAACAACTTAGAAATGTCTCAAGGGTTTTCCAATGCAGGGTGGGAATGGCCAAACAGTGATCATCCTTCAGGGGGACCTGCCCTCTCTCAACATGGATGCTGCACACCTCCTGGAGGTCGACAGAACATTTAACACAGAACTACTCGCTGGTAGGTAACACTTATATATTTTTATGTTGTTCTGGCCATCAGTATATTTATGTATGTCACAAAGTTTGTCGGTCTGAAATTGTCAAAAACTGCCTGAAGGATTTTGATAAAACTTCACTGGAGTGATAAGTATGATGAACCAGGCCTTGCTGTGCATTGACCATAGCATTGTTCTACTTAGGTAAATTTTCACAGACTTATGGCCCTTGATATTTTAAATATAGTGGACATAGTGGGATTCGCGCCACATAAGCTTCAGAACATGATCACAACGATTTTTATTACCTTGGCACTGTGACTCAGCACTTTGAGTGGATGTACGCTACTGAAATATGATTTCCATTCAATATGGCTGCCTGGAGGCCATACTTGATATTGTCATAATTTTGTAAAGTGAAATTTTACAGGAAATGCTGTATCTTTTTTATTTATAACAAAAAATAATTGTCAAGAGCAGGTGTTATGGTTAACATGAAGTTTTCCTGATCACATTAATGATGATCAACTGGCTGTCATATTGCATTTTCCCTAATTTTGTTTGTAAAACAAATTAAAATCATGATTTCTATATTTCTCTATTCATATTTCAAGCAGTTTTAAACATTCACTTTAATTTAACCATCAATTAATTTTGAATTACCGGTAACTCCCTTTATTGTTTTACGCCGGTTTTAAAAAATGGGACATATATTTTTACCTGCAGCGTACAGGCGGTCTGGCAAAAGGCAGTTGGCATTAAGTATGATGTGACGGTCATGTCTGCTCAATAACTTTAGAAGCCTTTGTTTATATTGTCAAATTTTGTCAGAATGTGTATTGGTATCTTACACAAGATCAATAACCAGCTGTAAAGCTGCAGTCACCGGAGAGTTTTCACCCTTTAATTATAGAAAATACAAAATATAGCTGAGACTGGTCTTGTCCACTCAATAACTTAAGAAGTCTTTGTCCAATCACTACCAAATTTCATCAAAATGTGTATAGGCAGAACAAAGAAGCCATATCGCTGTAGTCACTCAAGAATGTGGATGGACGCAATATATTGGTCAGTTTAGATGATCAGCTATGTTGCCCCCATCACTCCAGAGTTTTGACCCTTGACTTGGCTTAAACTGTCTTTACAGTATCCTCTCTCTAAACTTGGCTTAGTGTACCATATATCATGAAACTTGGTGCCAAAAATTAGGACGGTTGTATGAATAAGGACGGGTGTATTTGGTGACAGTTGGCATTCTTGTTTTGTCTGCCGTACTGTTTCTCAGCATCTGATGACCAGAACTCATTGACACTTCACATCACTGATTGTTACCAAATGTAATTGTGCGTATTGTCAGCAGGTTTAGCTTTGATGCTATAGTAATGGTTTTTGATTGTTTATACATAAGGTTTTGTTCTTACTGATGACTATGAGATTTGATATGTTTTAAGTTCCTGTGCATTTGGCATAAAGCAGAGGTGGGGGGCAACTCTTTAAGTTTTGCTCAATTTAAGTCTGCCAGTTTGGCTGTGAACTGTTGTCCAATGCTCATGTTGTTATTTGTTTTAGGCTTGTACAAGAAGAGAGGTAGACATTGTTCATCCTTTTCTAATATTGTTATTTGTTCCAGGCATGTACAAGAAGAGGGGTAGACCACCAGGCAGACCAAAAAAGAACAAAGAAAAGCAAGCACCTCTGGAGAAAAAACACATACCAGAAAAAGAACCTGACATTGGTAATTCCTGTATTTAATTAAACAAGAAGATACTAAATGCATATATGTCAGGGTATTTAATGAATGTGTTTATAAATAAAAAAATCAACAATGAAATTTTTATTTGTGCACTGTTCATCTATAGATTAATCAGATTCATCAGTAAAATATCATTACTTACATGTTTGCATAAAAAACAATGTAACATGAAGAAAATAAAATGGGCTTTTCATATCTATAATCCCCCAGTATTTATGTCTGTCTGAACTTTATGTATAATTTAGGTCCAGATGGCAAGATGACATGTCGTCGATGTAAGAAAGTGTTCAGTCGTGAACGTGTTTTCAACGCCCACAGGTGTATCGCCCTGTCCGAGTATGTAGACTTCACCACCAAAGACGTCCCTGATGTTGATCCAGGTAAACTGAAATGTGTCTTTCCATACCTTTGGACTATTTTTTTTATTATATTTAGCATATTTATTTTCAGATGTCAGACTTTTGTAATCTTGTATTCCTGCCTTTGAGCACCATTTCTGACATTCTGGAGTAACAAAAACTTGGGTTTACATTCTACCTAAGCTAAGAAATATTGTTCAATTTGGTTTTCAAGAAATAAAAGATTATACCATTCAAAGGAGTAACCACACAATGAGAGTATTGATGACTTTACATCAATGCTTGACATTGTTTCCTTTGTTCTGAGTTGTCAATAATTCTGTCATGTTGAGTCTGAACTTGGGATGTACATTAAATCAGGGCATCATAAATTTTGAAACCAGTACAGTGGTGAGACTCAGGAGAAAAAGTTTTCATTGAAATGATTTATTGTTCTACATTTTCCAGATGATAATGATCTACCTCAAGATGACCTGGAAGATGAAGGCGCCCTGGACCCAGACTACAAGGATGCGGAGTACAAGCTTCCCTCAAGTCTCAGACTGGATGACGATAAAAAAATGCTAAACAAGTTCTTTGTGCCAGTTGAGGCTGCTGATGTGCAGGGCCAGAACGCTGCAGAAAGAGTGGAGGGTCACAATGGTGTGTCAGAAGGACAGGTTGGTGGAGCTACAGAGGGGGGACAGGACGTTGACCCAGACGCTGCCCTGATGGAGGCAGCCCAACATGCAGAGGAGGGGACAGACGGGAAGGACAGGGAGGGGAAAGGCATACCTGTGGAGGTGAGGGGGCAGCAGGATTCTGGAATCATTAGTTTATTCATATTTTAGCAGTTTTTACAGTTAAACGTATAATGAATAGCCTGACTGTTATTGTTAATGCATGAAATTAATTGTTAAGATATGAAATGTTATATCTTTTTATTAATTTAGTTTAAATGTTATATATATTTTACAACGATTGTGAAGAAAGCTATGATACCTTATGCTAGATCACTCTCGTTGGATTTTGAGAACAGGGAGGAGATTTTCCAAAGTAAACATAAGGTTGCAACCAAAAAATTTCTCCCTCATCTTGAAAATAGATCTCACTTGAGAATTTGGGAAAACTTTCTTCCAAATCCCACTATAGCTTGATTCAAGCACTTTAAACATCTTCTCCTGCAGGTTCTTCAAGGCCCGGACATAGAAGAAAGTGGTAGAGAGAAGAAGGGTAATCCCCCACAGTTCGGGAGTGAGGAAGAGAAGGCTCAGTTCGAGGCCAGCCTCAACGTTGATCTCAGTGGCCTAGACAACATGTTCCGTACACACGCCATAGAGCAGGAACTCAACGATAACGTGCAGACTTCCAGGTGGGTGGCATAAGGTAGACGTTGCTCTCCAGATATGTTGGAAAATGGTGTATAGATAATGTTTTTATACAGCTCTGCAAGTGTAGTTCAGGAAGATGTTTGTATTTAAAATTCATCATACACTGCAGTTAGAAAGGTATCACTCTTTAACGTAGATGTATACATTCATAATATAATGAGAACTACAGGCACAAGCCTGGTAATTAAAAATAAAATAAGCAAAAACCATACATGTATATAGAGCCACATGACAAAGACTTGAAACACCGAATGAGAGACAACAAATTTACAAATAACAGATAGACCATGCATGCATCAAAATAGCATCATCAATATGTCTTGTTTTGGAATGGTCAGTGAAACTTGGAGCGGTCAGTGAAAGAGAGTTTATTGGCGTGGTTTCAACTTGGGGTCTTCCACGCCTAATGGAAATGCTCTATGACTTAAGCTAAAGGTTAACTAAATGTATGTATACCATGACATGAAAACCTGGTCTTAGCATCATTTCTACTGACATGAGATGTAACAAAGTAATATGCTTTTTCTATACATTAAGATATCTATTTTTTCATTTTAGCTTACATGTAATTGCCTAAGTATTGATGTAACACTGATCTTGTTTTTCGCCAGGTTCAGCCAGTCAGAGTTGACGCTATTCTCGTGTAACCTGTGTGATAAGGTGTTCAAGTCACTTTCCCATATGCGTACTCACGTTCTCACCCACACAGACCTCAAACCATACAAGTGCTTCAAGTGTAACTACGTCTCAAACTCCAGAGGTTGGTGATGGTGTTTTTAAGTGTTTAAGGACTACATCATCGTAACATGTCCGCTCTGTTTATAGATATTAAAAAAATATTTATTATTAATTATGTTAATTTAAGTACATGTTAACGCAATATGATACTCAAGCCAATATATAAATATATATATATATATATATAACATAATATATATTTAATCTTTCGTCTAATTATTTAAATAGTATAACTGTTGTAAAATAATTAAAATAACTATTGTGGTGCTTTTGCCCATTGTACAGTACATATAAAGTACAAAGAGAAGCAGTCATCTCTTACAAATTCTGGTCCTGTGACTCAGGTAACCTGTATACACACATGAGGAAACACACGGGCCAGTTCTACCACTGCAGCCACTGCAAGTTCCACTCTGTGAACAGAAGTCATGTACGGGAACACATGCTCACCCACACGTCCCAGAAGCAGCCTTGTGCCCTCTGTAACCGCATGTACAACACAGTCAAGTCCCTCATGAGTCACATCCGCAAGTACCATGACAATAACAAAGGTAAGAGCTAACTGTAGGGGGTAAGGACTAACTAGAGGGTAAGGACTAACTAGGGGGTAAGGACTAACTAGGGGGTAAGGACTAACTAGGGATAAACTAGGGGGTAAGGACTAACTAGGGGGTAAGGACTAACTAGGGGGTAAGGACTAACTAGGGGGTAAGGACTAACTAGGGGGTAAGGACTAACTAGGGATAAACTAGGGGGTAAGGACTAACTAGGGGGTAAGGACTAACTAGGGGGTAAGGAATAACTAGGGGGTAAGGACTAACTAGGGGGTAAGGAATAACTAGGGGGTAAGGACTAACTAGGGATAAGTATACATCAGTGTTGGTTATTCTGACAAATTTCATAATTGATTCAAATTGGAAATGGACAACCACAATTATTCAGTAGATCAGAAATAAACTATAGGGCATTTCCATACTAGACATTGGAATGGAAATAACGTTTATGTTTATTTCAACATTTACTAAATTAAATATTTATTTTAATATATTAATGACATTTTTTGTATTTTGTACATTCCTAGCACCAATTTGAAGATCTGATGACAAGAAGATAATTTTATACACATGTGAAAATTGATTATGAATGATCACAATCAATTAAGATGTTTGGTGTTTATCAATGATTATTTGATTATATTCGATCATTGCACTCTCACTAGTTTACTTTTACACATTTCTGTTACCTTTATTAAAGTTTTTGTGAAGTCATTTAAACTTGAGATGGGCAAACTGTTTATAAGTTCCCCTGTATGAATGCTTTTTTTGCTTTGAATTTGTATTGATAAAATTATTCACTTACTTTATTTTCAAATTATGTTAGATATCCCATCTTTCCCTTCACCGCAGGTCGCGAGTACCTGGGAACGTTCCAACAGAGTCGGGAGCTTCGGGGGACGACAGTGATCCACCAGTGTCACGTTTGTAACAGGAAGTTCAAGAAAAAGGCTGATAGGGACCGCCACCTGTTTGTACATGACATCAAGGACATGGCCATCGTTCAACACTGCCAGCTGTGCAGCTATTCCGCTTCCAGGATCAAATACCTCGAGAAACATTTCCAGAAACACAGGTGTATCTACAGGTCAGTTTGGAACAGGTGTATGACTACATTTTGTGTCGGCTCAATATATCTTAAACAGCTTGAAGGATTTAGAAACTATTTGCCAGAGAAGAGGGGTAGACATAAGTTTTTTATTTAATAAGCTAATATCTAGTTAATACTTACGTGTTTTGCAAAATATTAAGTAGAAAGCATAATTATATATCTATATATTGTAAAACGGAATCAATCTGGTGAAAAACTAGCAGAGTATATAATATTTAATAAATCATATTAGTATGGATTAAAAAATATACATGTTAATTAAATTCAAATTAGCAGCAATGTTACATGTCAATATTGATTTTGGAAGTTGTATTTTCCCATCACTACCTAATGTGGCGCATGTCTTCCAGGTGTTGTCGATGTGATGAGATGTTCCTGAGCACTGTGCGGCTGGTGGAACACCTGACCACAACACACACAGAGACAGGTGACCCCTTCACCTGGGAGGAGCTGTTTGAGGAGAGCATTGCTGCAAGCCTCTACTTACCCGAGCCAGATAACAAGATGTCGCCCGACGAGAAAGCCGTTGATAACCTTCCAGATGAACTCTCTGTAGCTGCTATAGAGAGAGAGGTCAGAGCTTTTGCGCTTGTTTTAGAGAATGTAAAGAACATGTAACATTTGCCTTGTATCATAAAACTTTTTGATTAAACATAAAAAAATGTTTTGTGAACTTGATATATGATCACTACTAAAAATGTCATTTTGAAGACAATTTTTGATAAAGTATCAATAATCAGTTATAGTAGAAGTAAGCTGGCTTTTTTTAAACATAGAAATCTGCATCTTGTTAATTTGTAGGAGCGTCTTCAGAACTCTGGAGAGAACTACTTGCCGTTCAGCGCGGCAGACCTGTACATCAACAAGGAGCTGGAGATACAAGGGCTGGGGGATGAAATACTCGGTCAGTGGTTATACCTATCTGGGGTTAAACATCTTGCGTTTATTAAGGGAAAGAAAGTATTTCAGAGGTATCCAAGGGATAAAGGAACTAGACTCTAAATGGTCCCGAAATCAGCAAATACAGTATTTTCTCAAACAAGCCTAGAATTATCAATATGAACTAGTATGTGGTCGAAAATACATAATTTTACATGATTTAATGAATGCAAGTCACTTGATTGTTTTACAACAATAGCAAACAAACCTGTAAATATGCGTTTATGCAAACATACTCACATATTTATCAATGGTAATCTCTTTGAAAAGTTTCTATCGAGCCCTCTACGTTGTATTGCAGCGGTTTTCTGCTTCCTTGTACTGTCCGCTCTTTTGGGAACCCATGTTGTGTGTATATTTAGCATGTCAAAGTCACATGATGGGTGTCAATAAATAAACCTAGGTTATTTTTTAACTTGTCGGGTAGACATACCCTAGTTAATTTTGAATTGGAAAAATACAAAAGAACTTCCAAAGATAAGTAAGATTCAATGTAATGTACACAATGATATCAATTATGTAAGTTTTTGACAATTTTAATTTTTTTCTTGCTATTGTATCATCTGGTGTCTAGTCCCTTTAAGGTAGAAAATGTCTTATGATGTTTTATTAATACCAGTTGATGTAGGAGTACTGGATGCTGATTGTAGCTGTTAGTAGGCTTAAGGATTTGTCTTTGGGGACATTAACATGTGTTTTCAGCTAACACTGGCTTCAAACATGTTTCTGCTCTCTTTTGATGAATTATCCACCTACTTAGAGCACCATCAGTATGCTTTACAACACAACAAATCTGTGATCGCATATTGATTTATACATTGCAGGGGTAAGCGAGGGGCAGAGAGAGGATACTCTTGCTGTTGAAGGGGTGGAAGCCATGGACACAGTCGCTGAGGACACTGAAATGGCTGTGGAGAACATAGAAAACAATGCTGATGATCTGGTTGAACATCACGATGATCAATCACTGAGTGAGGAAGTGAGTAACAAAGTAGAAACTAATAATGTAGAGGATAATAATGAAGACAGTTGTGAGAAAATGGATACACATGAGACAGCACTTGGAAATCCTTCATCTATAGACGTGATTAAGGCTGATGATCCCTCTGCTATTCAAGATGAAAATTCTGTTGAAATTGATAAGGAAGAGCAAGATAACTCGGCAGTTGTGGAGGAGACAAATCTCACGGAGGAAGACTTGCTGGGGGATACGAATTCTCTAGCAAAGCCCCGGGCCAGTGCCAAGAGGCTTATAGACAAACTTGGATACAAGACGATGACTCTGAGGATATTTCAGAAGATGCGGGACACATTTGGCTCAGAAGAATGTGAATACTGTGGACGGTTGTTTTTCAGTCGTATGGACTATGAGACTCATGTGAGAACACACACAGGTAAGAGCCATCTTAATGTTTGAGTAGGAGTTGAAAATGAGTGTCTTGTACTATGATTCAGTGAAATTACCAAAAAAATACTGAATCACGTAATAATTTCATAAACAGTATTTAGATAACCCTTATACCTCAAGACTGACAAACAGCTTTTCTTCTGTATCTGTGATCTATAGGAATTTGTCGTTATTCTTTTATAAACTTACCGTTGTTGTTTAACAAATTTAATGTAACAAACATATTTTTTTTGAGCAATTTTGGAAACATTGTGATTTCACATATTCTGTATTTATAAGCTACATAGGTCATTATCTTTACAACTGTTAACAGTCTATCCCAATCACAGTTTGTTGCATATTTCAATACAAGTGTAAACCATCCTTCAGGTGACAAGCCATTTGTGTGTACCAAGTGTGGTTTCCGCTCGATCACAAAGGACAACCTGCGTCGTCACGTGGAGAAGGAGCATGAGAACATTACATACCCGTGCCGTGACTGCGCGTACGTTGCATACACACGCACACAGCTCTGGAACCATGCCATGAAACATCGTGGGCTCAAGGGTCTTGAGTGCCCTTCTTGCAGGGAACAGTTTGAAACGTATGTGATGTTTTGAGAGTTTATATTACTCTTTTTCTTTTGTCAACAATTATCTTGTAGTAGTAAGTATAGTATTATACTGTATAAAGGAAGCTAAAATAGGTAGGTGCAGGCAACAAATTTGGTAAAAACGGGTAAAAACCCTTAATACCATAGGTAGGACGCAGTGAAATTGTCAAAATCAGAGCTAAAAAATCAGCAGCCAACCTATTTGTTTTCAAGATTTATTTTTGTATATAGAAATATTGGCAAAGGTTGTATAATGGTACCAAAGTTTGTCAAAGCTTAACATGGCATGTCGCATATCTGACAACTAAAGATACTTTATATGTGATAATAGGACACAGTACTGATAACTTGAAATAAATTAATTCAAAAATAGTTTTTAGTTAAATATGGAAACTTGCATTTAAATATATAATATTTGAATACTATAATGTATGTTTGAATTAAATGTCTGACTTCTGACTGTTCTCTGAAGAATGACAGAGCTGAAGGAGCATGCAGACCAGATTCATCCGAACGCCAATATCGAGGAGCTCGACAAACTTCTCTCCAGCAGGCACAAGATACAGGGCAAAATAGGTAAGTGTGGTTTACACATATGTGGTATACATACTCTTGATTATACCAGTTTTGTGTTTAGTAGTTCGTGTAGAACTCTTCTACAACATGCACAATATGCAGGCCACGTTGTTTTTGTCTGCAAACTTGCACACAGACTTCTAATGTTTGATTCACTTCTAAAGTCAAGACAGGTCCAATATGCAGGCCACGTTGTTTTTGTCTGCAAACTTGCACACAGACTTCTAATGTTTGATTCACATCCAAGTGGAAGACAGGTGCAATATGCAGGCCATGATGTTTCTGTCTGTAAACTTGCACACAGACTTCTAATGTTTGATTCACTTCTAAAGTCGAAGACAGGTCCAATATGCAGGCCACGTTGTTTTTGTCTGCAAACTTGCACACAGACTTCTAATGTTTGATTCACATCCAAGTGGAAGACAGGTGCAATATGCAGGCCATGATGTTTCTGTCTGTAAACTTGCACACAGACTTCTAATGTTTGATTCACTTCTAAAGTCAAAGACAGGTGCAATATGCAGGCCATGAGGTTTCTGTCTGTAAACTTGCACACAGACTTCTAATGTTTAATTCACTTCTAAAGTCGAGACAGGTGCAATATGCAGGCCATGATGTTTCTGTCTGTAAACTTGCACACAGACTTCTAATGTTTAATTCACTTCAAATGTCGAAGACAGGTGCAATATGCAGGCCATGTTGTTTCTGTCTGTAAACTTGCACACAGACCTCTAATGTTTAATTCACTTCTAAAGTCGAAGACAGGTGCAATATGCAGGCCATGTTGTTTCTGTCTGTAAACTTGCACACAGACTTCTAATGTTTGATTCACCTCTAAAGTCAAAGACAGGTGCAATATGCAGGCCATGTTGTTTTTGTCTGCATACTTGCACACAGACTTCTAATGTTTTATTCACTTCTAAAGTCGAAGACAGGTGCAATATGCAGGCCATGTTGTTTTTGTCTGCATACTTGCACACAGACCTCTAATGTTTGATTCACATCCAAGTGGAAGACAGGTTAATTGCTGTTATTTCTATTATACATTGAATTACTTCAGGTATTAAGTTTTTGAGATATAAGTTGTTCAATGAATACTATATAGCTTCAGGTATATTAAACATTTTCACACGATTATAAGCTCATTGTTTTTTTCAAAGAAACACTGTTGATGTATTGTCATGGCCTTGGTGGTGGTGTTGTTGTCGTGTCTTTCTGCAAATTTTTTGACCTGGGCCTACCTCAAAAAGGCATGTACTATATTTTAATGAAACTTGATACACATGTTGACAAAAACAATACGCACATGTGAAGCAAGTACCATAACTCTGGCTTTTATAATTGTTGTTTTGTGCCTTTTTTTCTACTTTCAAAACTACTTCAAAACAACGGTGTTCTGGTTTAAATGTTGTCATGTACCGGGTATATTTACAGGTCGGCGCACATACAAGTGTCCACACTGTGACAAGGTGTTCCTGCGGGCCAGCTCGGAGCTCCAGAAGCACATGTGGATTCACGAGGGCATCAAACCATTCAAGTGTCCCCTCTGTCCCTATGCCTGTAGGAGCAAAAACAACCTACAGGTCAGCTTGAATGAGATTATCTGCAATCTGCAATGTTTGGTCTTATTTTTGAATCTAAACTTTGCTTGTTACTGCAATAAAAAGAAAAAACATTTTAGGATCTTTAATAGTGCATTTTGCTATGAAACCTAATTTGTTACTCTAAACCAAAATAATAATCAAGTTAACATTTACAACCTTTTCACAATTACCATGCAGGCTCACATGTTACGTCACTCAAAGGACAAGCCATTCCAGTGCGGAGATTGTGGGAAGGCCTACAAGTCCAAGACTGCCTTACGTTGGCACGTTCGATCCCACACAGGGGGCAAAGCATTCAAATGTGACAGGTAAGACACTCCTATCTAGGTCTAAATATTCTGAGAAATGTTATACTAGTATTTGATTTTATGCAATTTGTGGACTGAAATATTTCAGGGTATTTTGATGGAAGTGGAATGAGTATATAATACAGTAAGTCCCAATTGTGTTTCTAAGTCCCAAATGGTGGGTACTTATGCTTTATGTATAAATAGAACTGATTGGATTTTATATATATATATATATATGTTTTTTACGTACAATGATATATACCATGCAGGTGCCCATATGAGGCTGTGCAGGCAAGCCATCTGAAGCGACACATGGAGACCCACGATGTGATCAAGAAGTTTGTGTGTGGGGAATGTCAGTTCTCTGCCAATACTCTGGGCTTCCTCAAGGTCCACTATGCAAGGTATACATGTAGCTTGTGATTGTATGTAATGGTGATGAAGTTTTTATGCTGTGAACTGTGAAATATCAGTTCCCTGTTACCGTTGCGGGATTTCATAAGGTTAACAATGCAAGGTGTAGGTGTACATGGAATGTTGCTTTATTTGTGGTTGTGGGATTAAAAGAAGATGCGATTATAAATGAAATCATAAAATGATATGAAATAATTATGATTTTGCTGACAACAGGAACTTGAGCATAAAAGTACAATCTATTTATGACTATCATGAGGATGTCGTAGTTTAAGTGAGTTTCCTGCATTCAGTAGTGTTTTGTTTTGCCATGACTTTGTAGCCCCATAATGTAGCAAACAACTACACATAATTATGTATATGTCTGTCTTACTGATAGATTTCACAAGCACATAGACACTAGTAACTTGCCAACCGTTGCCATGGCGCCTGTGCAGCCGCCTGGAAGCGAGGTGAATGCCTTCAAGTGCCTCAGCTGTGACTACCTCTTCGGCAATCTGTCCGACCTCAAACGTCACCTAAAGACACGACACCACTTCAACCCCAAGGAGCTTGCTAATATCATCAGTGATGAGCAGGAGAATAATGGAATTCAGGTAAGTCACTATACTGGGAAAAAAACATATAATAAAAGTGTTTTTGCAGGATCTTAATAAAGTCATGCAGTTTTATTGAATGTTTTAAATATGTTTAGGATCGATTAAACTAAGTTGATGATAGCAATGAAGAAAAACATCTGTATTGTATAAAACTTGCTATTTTTGGAAAAGTTATACAACATGTTAATTGATTGGTTAATATATACAATATTTACTACCAATCAATTCCATCATTTAAATGTTAAAACTAGTCAAAGATATCATGTGGACAACTTCTACAAAGTTGCAGTACATGGCATGTAAACAGTGTTAGTATGAGTGTTTCCTGTGTCCTGTTTTACAGGAGGTACTGTTTGTGATGGAGGACAAGACTGATTCCAGCCAGCAGCCTGTTGCCATGGAGATCATTACTGACCCCGCTCTTGACATAGGTAGGGTTAACAGTGCAAACATGTTGCCATGGAGATCATTACTGACCCCGCTCTTGACATAGGTAGGATTAACAGTGCAAACATGTTGCCATGGAGATCATTACTGACCCTGCTCTCGACATAGGTAGGATTAACAGTGCAAACATGTTGCCATGGAGATCATTACTGACCCTGCTCTCGACATAGGTAGGATTAACAGTGCAAACATGTTGCCATGGAGATCATTACTGACCCCGCTCTTGACATAGGTAGGGTTAACAGTGCAAACATGTTGCCATGGAGATCATTACTGACCCTGCTCTCGACATAGGTAGGATTAACAGTGCAAACATGTTGCCATGGAAATCATTACTGACCCCGCTCTTGACATAGGTAGGGTTAACAGTGCAAACATGTTGCCATGGAGATCATTACTGACCCCGCTCTTGACATAGGTAGGATTAACAGTGCAAACATGTTGCCATGGAAATCATTACTGACCCCGCTCTTGACATAGGTAGGATTAACAGTGCAAACATGATGCCATGGAGATCATTACTGACCCCGCTCTTGACATAGGTAGGGTCAACAGTGCAAACATGTTGCCATGGAGATCATTACTGAACCCGCTCTTGAAATAGGTAGGATTAACGGGCAAACATGTTGCCATGGAGATCATTACTGACCCCGCTCTTGACATAGGTAGGATTAACAGTGCAAACATGTTGCCATGGAGATCATTACTGACCCCGCTCTTGACATAGGTAGGGTTAACAGTGCAAACATGTTTCCATGGAGATCATTACTGACCCTGCTCTTGATATGGGTAGGATTAACAGTGCAAACATGTTGCCATGGAGATCATTACTGACCCTGCTCTTGATATAGGTAGGATTAACAGTGCAAACATGTTTCCATGGAGATCATTACTGACCCTGCTCTTGATATAGGTAGGATTAACAGTGCAAACATGTTTCCATGGAGATCATTACTGACCCTGCTCTTGATATAGGTAGGGTTAACAGTGCAAACATGTTTCCATGGAGATCATTACTGACCCTGCTCTTGATATAGGTAGGATTAACAGTGCAAACATGTTGCCATGGAGATCATTACTGACCCCGCTCTCGACATAGGTAGGATTAACGGGCAAACATGTTGCCATGGAGATCATTACTGACCCCGCTCTTGACATAGGTAGGGTTAACAGTGCAAACATGTTGCCATGGAGATCATTACTGACCCGGCTCTTGACATAGGTAGGGTTAACAGTGCAAACAGTTGTTTATGATAATCAGGTTACTTTACTTCTTATTTGCCAATCAAATGATAAGGGATCTTTCCATGGATTTACACTAAGCTTGCAGAAGAAACATATGTATGTACATGTACACATCACTACTACCAACACTGTTGTTGTTACCTTTCAGAGGGATCAACAGTAGAGGTACGTCAGTCATCCGTGGCAACCCTGTTGAATGTTCTAATGGATGGCCAACCAGGGGACCCCAACGCAGTGTCCCCGACATCGCTCGGCACAGTCAGTCAAGAGAACATTATTGTGGAAAATGTAAGACATGTTGACACCAGTAGTTTAGTTGTTTTTAGCTTACTCATTTTTCGAAGAAAAGGATATATTACTTACTCTCCTGGCCAAAGGCTAGAAGAGCTTATGCAACGGGGTGGTGGTCTTCGTTCTTGTGTTTGTAAACAATTGCTTGTAACATGATACAGTCTTCAGTTTTGATTGGATTTTGATCAAACTTATAAATTAGTTACATATCCATGAAGCTCATTTCCTTACAAAAACCATCTGCCCATGCGTAAATAGATTTTAGCCCTTGAAAGGGAGGCAACTTTGTACAGAGATTTGTTTATTGATGTAGTTTTTTCCCCTTTGCTCAAAAAAAGTATTTTCTAAGGGAGACAACTTTGAACAGAGAGAAATGAGTAATGTGTATTTTTTTCACACTTGCCCATTGTGAAACAGTGAATGTGTGTTCAGTATACAGCCAAAAAAAATATGCCAGTAGACAGGGCCTTTTGTTATAAAAGCCTTTTTTGGCAGTGTTGTCTTCGTGTAAAACAATTAATCTTGAAACTGTTCAAGATGAGTACAGTATGTTTTGAATGTTTTCTAGGAAGGTCAGCCAGTGTTTGTGAGTTCAGACGGGATCACGGGAACCACAGAGATTGATGGGAACCAGTATGTGATCTGCATACCTCAGGAAGTAAGAAGTTGTTAAAATAGATGGGAACATGATCTGTATACATCAGGAGCTGAGGAGTTGTGATTGGAACCAGTGTGTTATATATACCTCAAGAGGTATAAGTGGTTAATGTAGATGGGAACCAGTATGTGATCTGCATGCCTTAAGAGGTAAGAAGTTGTAATGATGGGAATGTGATCTGTATACATCAAGAGCTGAGGAGTTGTGATTGGAACCAGTGTCTTATGTATACCTCAGGAGGTAGGAGTGGTTAATGTAGATGGGAACCAGTATGTGATCTGCATGCCTCAAGTTGTTATGTTGTGATGGGAACCAGTGCATGATCTGTATACTGCTGGAGGTAAGATGTGATGGGGACCAGTGCATGATCTGTATACTGCTGGAGGTAAGATGTGATGGGGACCAGTGCATGATCTGTATACTGCTGGAGGTAAGATGTGATGGGGACCAGTGCATGATCTGTATACAGCTGGAGGTAAGATGTGATGGGGACCAGTGCATGATCTGTATACTGCTGGAGGTAAGATGTGATGGGGACCAGTGCATGATCTGTATACTGCTGAAGGTAAGATGTGATGGGGACCAGTGCATGATCTGTATACTGCTGGAGGTAAGATGTGATGGGGACCAGTGCATGATCTGTATACAGCTGGAGGTAAGATGTGATGGGGACCAGTGCATAATATGTATACCTCAGATTAGCAAGTCTTTGAGGAGAAAAAGAATGACTTCGGTTCTTATCATTGTAGGCTTCCTTGGTAATATTGCCCCCGATTTGGAGAGATATAAAAATGCATGGCATTTATTATGTTACATGTGCAAAGGAAATTAAATTTAAACTAATGCTTCATGCATCTTATATTCATAAAATAACTTCATTAAATCAAACAATAAAACAGAAGAGTTTAAATTACTTTTTTAAAAATGAATTGTCAATAGTGTGATGTCTGGCCTTCTTGGCTTTCAATACATCTTTGCAATTGTTACATATATTTGTATCACATCATACTGTTTATTATTTCAGGGGGTGGATGGTATTGGTATGATCGAGGTTCAGGGCGAGGAAGTGGAGACAGAGTCTGTTCCAGCCATTGAAATGCCTCCTGTATTGTCGTAAACATGACTCGACTCATACTCAAAGTTGGCTTAAACTCGTCAAGTGTACTTTTGCAACAGCTGCATTTGCCTGACCTTGGAAGTACACTCTGACTTCCATGAACAAGTTATTGTCTCATTTATGCTGCTGACTGCTGAGTCCTATGCAAAACATGACTAGCTGTACACAACATATGTCACAGAATGTAGAAATACCCCCAAGTAAAGTTGTATCAGGAAGCAGATCATTATCTCAAATATACCTCATAAAAATTGGTGAATGTGTTCGTGCTGGTGAGTCGAATGTGAGCAGAGATATGCTAACAAAAGTGACATATAAGAAGACTTCATACAGAATAGAAATAATATTGTCACAATTTGGATTTTTGAAATCTAGTACAGAAAAAATAGGAATGACCTGGTTAGCCTATGTAACAAACGCAGATTGTGAATATTCCCAGGAAGTCCAGTGATTACTTACTGATAAGCCAGCGTGTCATTGTTCAGTATCTTTCCTTGTACACATGATTGAAAAAAGAACTGAACTGTACTTGTGTGTTTTCATTATCTAGGTAAATAGATAATTAACATATACATTTTATGTGTATGTAGGCATTTAAACAGCGGCAGTGTTTAGCATTATACCATTTATTTATATTGAATGTCAGTCTATTTATTTTGCACAATCAAATGAATTATATTGATCCATGTTCCTTGTTGACTATTTTTGAATAAATTTATTGAAATAAGTTTATTGTTAACTCTGTTTTATATTCCCATTGCAATATTAGCTGTAGGGGAATAACAAAAACTAGACATAAAATATGTTGACCCAGATTAGTTTTCTGCAAAGTTCCAGTTTACAAGTAGTATATGTTCAGTAACTTTGAATAACCAGGCACAAAATGACGTGCGTTTGGAGTATCAATCACATTCTAACTGATCACAGATGTTCATTCTCATAAACTATTTTCATATATCTACTAGTTGGCACTTTTTGAATTACAAAAACACATTTATTGAAAAAAGAATTCATACAAATTTGTTTCAGCATTTTCTTTAATAGAAATGCAGGTTCATTATAGAGAGGAATATAACTCTTGGCACTCATTCGGTGAAATGTGTTGCGATCTACACTGAACAAACATTTTTTTTCTATGTTAAAATTGTTATCAAGACATTTTTAAATTACATTTTCTTACAAAAGCCAATTTGTATGCGCACATATTGTGTCACTGTGAGCTATGTGTTAGTTGATGTCTGATTTGATTGTGAGATGGGCTAAAAAATTAAACTGAATAAGATAATATTGATATTTTCATTGTTTAAAACAGGGAAATATAAGTTTTATTTTACTGACGACTCTCCATAAACCAACCAAAAGCATATAATAAATGCATATAATAAATGCTTTTAATCATCAAGCCTTTACACTCAGTAAACATTTCTGCTAATGAATATCATCATAGATGGGGCTAATATTTATAGTGGTCTAACACAAGCCTGCAAACCTTGCTCTGGTAAAAATCCCTTAATACTGCTCAAATCATGGATTTTTTATAGCAGGTTTTTTTTGAATGGTTTGATGTTAAGCACTGCCACTAGTGTTATGACAGGCATGTCTGAATGCAGTTTCAAAATCTATTAAATCAAGTCGAGCCGTACGTGAAATTGGCCAAAATTGAGACTTCTGGTATGCTCCTTAGGGCCCTGGGGTGCGTTTCAGAGACGATCGTTAAGGCGATCGTTAGCTGATTTTGGTAGTACGACCAAAATTACCGATCGGCACCGTTTCAGAGACGCAACGTGCACCTGCTTTATCGTTAATTTTGCTCGTAAACCTACGACCGGTAAGAGGCACTCGTTAACTTAACGATCAAGATGGCGGATGAAGATTTTCTCCATATCAAAGTATATTTTTACTTTTTATCAACGTTTGAGAGTTTAATAATGCGTGTAGCATGTTCGCTGGTGTGGAATTTTCCAACTATGTCTAAAAATAGCTGATGTGTTCTATTTCCGCCGTTCTGTCAAAAAAGGATTTTAACTGTAGAAGATGTAAGCTTTTTGTTATATTTAGTTAATGTGCAGATATTGTGTACATCTAAAACATGGAATATGATGTACAATTTAATTTGGTTTCATTGCAGTTTAATATGTCATGTAAAACATTTTCTTGAAATTCTTCTATTTCAGATGGTTTTTAATTCGGATAAATAAATGCCTGTACATATTTTGTTGTAATATTACCGGTCTTTGTGACATGTAGTCAGTGAATAATTAATCCGTGTTACCATTTTATCATGTTATAATATAACATAATTATTTTTCTTATTTTTACACATCTAAAACTGATGCTAAATATGTAAATGTAGATACTGTACAGTAATGTAAACAAACACTGTCACAACAAATAAGTTGATTATTGGCACTTTAATACCATGGACACTATCAGGTGACAATGTAATCATTTTGTTTCACCTTTACTTGTAATTGAAATTTGTTTTAGTAATCATATGGTTTATGTAGAACTTTGTAGTATATATATACATATGTGAGTTTTCAACTGACAAAGGTTAAATCTTGTCTGTTTCAGTCATATCATTTGATGCCAAGTGTACAATAAAAACTGAAATGAAAATTGATAACAGAAGTGTCATGGTCTGGTTGGAAAATGCTGTGTTCTTCATTGAACTCTGGTTTAATAATGGTATGGAAAAGGGAATTAAATTCTAATGTTGGTTTTATGAATAATAATGGAGGTATATTCACATATGAACACATTGTCATAAGGACTAATGTAGAAACTAAACTGCAAAACCATATTATGTACCTGCAGTTAGTGCACAGGCTATGTACAGATGCTTATTGATATTCTGTTTTCATTTTTTTAGTTGTTTTGCTTCTTAAATATTTGTTTTAGTTAATTATTTCAGGCTGGTGATAGAAAAATATCAAGAATGCTTCAAGCTGGCAATGGAGGGAAATTTAAAAGTAGGTTGGAAATGATAAAATGCAATAGAATATAAACCAATTTTATGAATAATACAATAAAATAAATTTTTATATTGTTACAATGTTGGGCATCTTACTTTGAGCAGTTAACTTGTATAACAAAATTGTTATTTAACTTATATGAACATTAAACAAGAAATAAAATGTGACCAGAATGGTGTTTTTCATGTTTTCTTAAATACCCTACAGTACTTACTTTTTTTTAAAAAGACAATAATTTTCATAAAATATGCAAACTATTTCAGTTGAAAAATGGGAATGTAAATTATGTGTTAGTTGTAGTTGAACCATTTTAAAAGGAGTTTTCAAAATGTATTATATTGTGCTGTATTAAACAATATTTTATAACTTTTTGTCTTTTCAGGACACTGAGAAATCACAAGGTTTCAAACATCTAGAATATGCTCACAGTCAGTCTTCAAGATACTCACCTTAATGATTCCAGTGTGTTTTAGGAGACTTTGTCAGAACAGTACTTTATACCTACATACACTGGAGATACCAGACCCAGCAGATAACTACAGATATATTGACACAGAACATGGAATTCATTGCATATCCAAACACAACATAAGACTTTAAACTGTTAAATAGGCAGTGAGGCATTTGTGTGTAACCTTCATTATTTCAAATGAAATTTCTTATATTTATTTAAATTTGACTTTGCATTTAAAAGCCATTACAGTAGCATTAGATTTTCCAAATATATATATATATTTTTATACAGTTTCAACTGTGATGTATATCCAGTTGTACATGTTTCCTCTAAAGATTAAAACACTTTTGAATTATATAGCAAAATTTAAATGATAATTTATTCAAACTTATGATAATATAAAACACGCACTACCATGGTTGATCATGTAAACCTTCATACTATCTTTATATAGAAATTAAGTGAATCTTTTGAATTTCTGAATACATTTATTTTTACTTTGACTGGCTCATGTTTAAACACAGAATGCTACATAAAGTGTATACTCAAGTGTATACCGTAACATGATTGAAATAGATAATAGATAATATTTGCATGAAACTCTGAACACTTAACCACTATGGCAATCTGCACCAGTTAAGATACTTTTTGTTGAATAATGTGTTTTGATGAGACCAGCTTGTAAAATATATGTATTTCTTTTAGTAATTTTGTGTATTTGAAGCATGTCTGCAAATGTAGATTTTATCATGTATTTTGAATGGATCTGAAATACTGTTTATTTAACTGTTATTACAACGATTGACACAATAAAGATAGATTTATGAACTGTCTTCATACAAAAAATCCAACCAGTCAAAATTGCATTTTCGAACTGTTTCCCAATACAATAACTCTCAGTCACAGTTTTGGTACATAAACGTATGAACTTTACTTGTGATCTGAACTAAGGCCGGTTGTTGATGATTGTAATCAGTCATCATCATCACCCTCATCATCATCATCATCATCCACCACAGCCACCACCACCACAAACTTCACCACCTTCATCATCATTCACATCATCAATCATTAACAACATCTACGCATCATCATCTCGTCATGATCATTGTCGTCATCGTCACATCATAATTATTATCATCTTAGTCGTCGTCGCATTATCCTTATAATAATTATAATATTCGCCTTCGTCGTCGCTGCATTATCACTTTCGTCTTTATCGCATCATCATTATAGTTTCGTTGTCGCATTATTATTATTAAATCATCATTGTCGTTGTCGTCGCATCAGCGTGACCATCATCATCAGCACAACGCTGCACGTTTGCTTTTACTTTACAGAACATTCATAACACGCATACTATAATATTTCACTTATCAAAGACGAATTTAAAGTAAAAGCACCAGCCTAAAAAAAACAACGTATTTTGTTGTTGTCCGATTTTCATTATATTACACCAATTTTAAAGGGACTGCCTCCATCACAAAAAATCCCGGATGGTGATTTACTTAAGATACAATTGTAACATAAATAGCAGATGTTTAATCAGAATAGAGGCCACGAGTTTGTATCATTTGTGTCAATTATTATAAAAAGGAGAGTTACATTAATTGATTCCCTTCAAGAGATTATCAGTATTATTATTATTATTATTATTATTATTATTACTATAATTATCATTAGTAAAAAAGACAGGTGCGCTCATCAGATTAATATGACGTAACGTCATTTCACTTTAGACTGGGTCACTCACTTTAACGCTGTGCTTTATCGTTATTTTTTACGTACGACCGGAGAGTTTACGAGATGTTTCTGAAACGCCTTTATGATTATCGTTAAGTTAGTCGTTATTATGATCGTAAATTTACGATAATGGCAGATCGTAAAATCTATCTGAAACGCACCCCTGGAGTTTTCTAGGATTCTCAGAAAGAATGCCAGTGAATAAATTAATTTTCTAAAGTCTTACTAAAGATTAAAGCATACACAATCCCATGGAAGTCCTCCATAAACTCTACCTACATATCAAGTTTGGTCACAGTATGTCAACCATAATTGAAACAGTAATTTATTTTTAGTAACAGTGACCTTGACCCAAGGGGGCCAAAAGCCAATCCATTAAAGCTCTGCATAAACTTGTCCTATATACCAAGTCTGGTCACAATATGTAGACCCTTACCTAAGTTATTCAATACCAACCTCATCGATATTCATCTATTAATAGTAACCTTGACCTTGATCCTTGGGGCCTCAAACGCATTCCCATAAAAGGTCTCCATAAACTCTTCATATATACCAAGTTTGGTCTCTTTATGTCAAACCTAGCTAAAATTATTCAATACATAGGTGACTTTGTCACTGCCCTCCCACCAGCCCAATGAACAATGAAGCAAGTCATTCAAATAACTTGTTTTCCCTTTATGAAAATGTGGTTAAGAATATAAAAATGTGCATTTCAAAAAAAATTAAAAAGAAAAATTTAAAAAATAAAATTAAAATCATTCAAGGGCCAAATTTTTTATTTAGTGTTAAAATGGAGTTATGTTCCTTATTGTAAGATGGTCGTCAATAATTCTGTGAAGTACTAAGTGTATTGAATGAAGGGTATAGATTTTTTTTTATTAAAATCCCAACTTGCCCTAAAACTTTTAACCTGCCCTAAAATTTTAACCTAGGTCAATCAGGGGCCATAACTTGTATTAGGGATAATATGGAGTTATGTAACCTCATTGTGTGATGGTCCTGAACAATTGTGTGAAGTATTAAGTCAATTGAATGAAGGCCGTATAAAAGTTATCAATAAATATCCCAACCTGCCCTAACACTTAACCTAAGTTCCATAGTCAATCAGGGGCCATAATTTGTTTAAAAGATAATATGGAGGTATCTAACCTCGTTATGTGATGGCCCTGAACAACTGTGTGAAGTATTAAGTAAATTGAATAAAGGGTATTGGACATATAAGTGAAAATCTCAACTTGCCCTAAAACTTTAACCTGCCCTAAAACTTTAACCTAAGTCAATCAGGGCCCATAACTTGTATTAAGGATAATATGGAGTTATGTAACCTCATTGTGTGATGGTCCTGAACAACTGTGTGAAGTATTAAGTCAATTGAACGAAGGGTATAGAAGTTATTAATAAATATCCCAACCTGCCCTAAAACTTTAACCTAAGTTCCATAGTCAATCAGGGGCCATAATTTGTATAAAGGATAATATGGAGTTATCTAACCTCATTATGTGTGAAGTATCAAGTCAATTAAACGAAGGGTATTGGACTTCCAAGTCAAAACTCCAACTTGTCCTAAAACTTTAAACGGACGCTGACGCCGATGCGAGTAGTATAGCCCTCCCTATTCTTCGAATAGTCGAGCTAAAAATCATTAGAGTATGGCAAATAATTATCTACCAGTTATGTTTTCTTCTTGAATAATAAAATATATTGCCAAGGTTTTATTATATTGGCTACAGCAGACTTTCATTCCTATATTGGTAAAATGATACATTGTCTGTTGCCGTGAGTGTCATCAATTACAAACTAGAAAACACACCTCAAAGACATTGAGTATGTATGTTTTATTTCCATTTCATAAATATTTAACAATTATGACTTTATATTCTTGCAAGTGCATAAGTATATCTATAACTATTTTCTATTCTATTTAACAATATTTGACTAAATATTCTTGTAAATGCACACATATTTCTATACAACAATAATCACTAAATATTCTGGCAATGGATATTTCATCAAAACAAAAACACATAACATAAAATGCTTAATATCATTATTTACACATGGTGTAACATTTTTAACAATCCAAGAAATACAGTCTGTCTATGTCCTGTTTGGCATTAGGCAGCGCTACCTATTTTCCGTGAGTTCATGCAGTATGTACACTTTCATGCAAGCTTCTACATCAATGAATTATTAAATACAACACTTCTCAATTCTTTCTCAATTACTTGTATTTTAATATTACTGTTTTTCAAATTAAATGACGGATGTAATATACTTTTTGAAGTCGGATATCTGTACCATATTGGGAGTGTTTTTGTGATTCCGTTTTTGTTGTTCATAATTTACATATCAGAACAGTGACCAGTAGGCAGAGTTTCTACTATGCAATAAGTACCATGCGGATAAATAACTAGATATTTCAATACATGCACAATATCTACATGTGTATTGCGCGGTATCAAGCTTGACAATAACTACACCAAACAGTCATGATTTTAAATTCATAAATATCTTGTGCTTGGCACTTATTGTGTATACCTTCAATAACTTGGGCTGTGGGTGCTGTAACTATTACATTTCAGGTAACTGATGTTTCACTAGAAGCTATAAAAGTGCAGTAATAAAATAAACAATGATGTCATAACCATACTTCATACACAATAAACATTCATTTTTTCTGTAGGCTTAAATAATTAAGCAGGCCCTTAACAAATGATTACCTTCTGTTAATGTCTGCTTCAAACAGGCTAATTTTATGAAAAACTAGTATGTACAAATGAAAATATAAACAAATGATTAAGAACATGATTTGAAGCAGCATTTATGTTTGGCTTCATGGCTCACAAAAAGCCATGACATGGTTGTTTTGCAGCACTTACAATCACTCACTTTAGAAAAACAATTTAGTGATTCCTATATATAGTTCCACTTAGTGCTTTCTTGCACTAGGACGACAATATCATTAAATGTTATGGCCTCCCTGAACGGATTTACTGCGTAAAAAACAGAAAAGGCACATTTACACAGTGCTTCCACAAAATTACATAGTCTATGTAATATGCATATACATAATTGTTCAGTCAGTACAAAAAAACACACTTTATAAACAATAAAAAACTGTCCTAATATACCGTACACAAAAAATAGAATATAAAAATACAAATCTTATATTTAAATGTGTATGCACAACCAAATAACAAAAATAAGAAAAATCTGTAATTCTCATGAAAATCAAGTGACAAGTTTCTGGTAGAATATAATAACCACAAAAAGAAGAAAAATACTTGTCAGATTGATAGCCAATTGACTTTAAGAATGAGACAAAACTGCCATAAATCAATGAAATGGTAGTTGGAGCATTGCATAAACCAAAAGACACTCTATAACAACTCTCAGTCAAACCTTTGCCTTCTTCAATGAGATTCAGATCCATTTGCATGTAACAATTAGAAATGTAATAACTCATAACATCTTATAATACAACAGAAATTGCACTTGACAAGCACAAACTTAATTATGAATAAAACCTAGGTGTATTTATAATGTTGCAAATTAAGATGTAATTACAAACCATTCTAATAATACAATTAACCAAAATAGTATGTACATGACATCCAGTCCTAAATAAAGTGATCATAAAAAAGTAGAAAAAAATTATCACAGTGAGTGACAAACGCCCCTGAATGGATTATGCAATAACTTATATTCTTACATACAGGAGGATATGCATATGTCAGACCCCACGATGGTTGACCTCAAGTGTGGGGGAGTGAAGAAGTAAGGAGTGTTACATGGGACACATTGTCCTCATGTTCAAAAGACATGTGTCAAGACATTTTAAAACCCCTTACAGCTTGACAGTTTCAGCCCTGACATGACCAGCTATACTGTATGTACATAATTATATACAGCACCTGTAAGTGTGAAGCAGGGCCATGGGTTTTGCACATGGCACCTTGACTTTATGTACATAATTTGCAGAGTTATTTTAAAATCCATCGCTCGCATGACCAAGTTACAGCCCATATACAGAAAACTGAACAGATGCACAGGCTGACGGACAGTAGGATTTTAACATTTTCTCCTTTTGAGGCATAAAATCAATACTTTGCTCCAAATTTGACATTGAATTTTGAAATGTTATCCCAAATCATCAAATGACGTGTGCTTCACCTTCCAATTGAGGGTTACTATTCTGTTCTATTTAATTGAATTCCCATTAATAATAATAATTATAATATCAGGCCAAAAAGGCCTAGCTGTGAAGTAAATATGGTTTAACATTGACCTCCAAGTTGTGACTTTATTGTTCGAGTAATAGTTAAAAAGTTATGGCTCAAACAAGAATTATTGATATAAAACCAATATTGTATAACTTTGACCACCAAGTGTGACATTGACCTTATGCAATTATATGAAGTTAAAATGAAATCCAATTAGTAATTAAGTTGTTATTGAGACAAGAATGAAACAGGTAGATGGACACACAGACGGCGCAATTACTACATGCTACCCTTCAGTGGCATCTAAATGCCTGAACTCTGCTTGGCTCAAGGATTTCAAGTTCAAACAATACACGTATATACACACAATTACACACAATTTACACCTAACTCACATTCTCATTGTTATTAAATCACTAGGTGCTACAGGAATGTCTTGCTTGTAAATATTCCAAAAAAATATGATATCAACTTATTGTAAGTGTATATAGTTTACATATTACAATGTATAGTAATACGGTTTTGAATGTATTGATAGGAGTCTTGTTGACATAATACATATCATTAGAGTCTAGTTGACATAATACATATCAGTGTACCCTTGTGTATTAGTAGAATTGCACATTTAACAATAACAAGTGGATTGACAGTGAGATTTGTGCTCTATTTAATGGACTTATGGGGACTTCAGTGGACTCCTTGTTCACCTTTTATAGGGTCAAGTAATGAAAAACCCATGTGGAATGTGACCAAAACAATTGTTGCTATGATAAAACAGCATCACAAGTTCAGATAAGACCTCTATTGTTAACACTTCTTTAAACATGTAACATTTTAAGAATGCTATATCCATCTAAAAAGTTAGGAATAATTATTGAAAACTTAAATGATTTTTCGGTAAAAAAATAATCTGTTCAAATAAGTATCTGCCAGCTGTTGTTCGGTGTTTGCTAATAAACGTAAGTAATATGATGTTAGAAAAACAAAAATCAGTAGAAAATAAGGTATGAAAACATTTCACTTCTATGTTTAAGAGAATGAAGAAACAAAATAATTAGCCTGATAAGTTTTAAAGTGAATGATAGGTAAAGGGCTTTATCATGTTAACTGTATTAATTGGTACCCATTATTAAAAAGGGGTCGTCCACTGGTAGTGTATAAACTGCCTACCAAGTATAGGGTTCTTAAGCCCAAGTGTTCATCAGTTATTATTAACCTTTTATCCACTAACTTCAAAATCAATAGGTTCATCTACTGGTCATGACCATCCCACCTATCAAGGTTGACATACCAGGGACCAAGTGTTCTTCTGTTATTGACCTGAAACAGATTTTTAGCTCAAAGTCACCACAACCTTGACCTTTGACCTTAAAATAAATAGTGTTTATCTGCTGGTCATGACAAACCTTCCTAACAAGTTTGAAATCCCTTGGCCAAAGATGTTTTACCATATTGATCAGAAACAGATTTTCAGCTTAAGGTCACCATGACCTTGACATTTATCCCACTTAACCTCAAAATCATAAGGGTTCATTTACTGGTAATCACCAACATACCTACCAAGTTTGAGGACCCTTGTCACCAGCATACTTCAATTATTGGTTGGAAACAGATTTTCTGGTTATTAATATAACAACAACCTTGAGCTTTGAAACACCAACTTCAAAATCAATAGGATTCATCAGCTGGTCATGACCTACCAAGTTTGATGACCATAGGCCTAAGCATTTGCAAGTTATTGATCAGAAAACATGGGGACAGAAGGACAGACAGAGTTACTGACAGATGGACAGATTACTATATGCCCCCCCCTCATATAAAATCTGTGGACATGTTCCTTTATAATTCTTTCTGTGTCATAATTTAAGATCAATGTAAATATGACATGCTAAAATTAACGTATGCATGTGTTTCAAAAATTGATAGGGTAATATAAGACAACCATAATAAAACGTTACAAGAATTGCGAAATATTCGACCACTGATTTATGTTTTAAGCATAAGATATCAGTATACAATACAATACAAAATATACAATTGGCACATACACTGTACATGGTTTATCTATGTAATTACTCAGCAGCCAGGTTAGCAGTATACTTACTATCTGCATGCAAGGAACATATATATACTTACTACAGATATTGGAAAATTATGAATTACATAAAACTTGCTTCAGATCATTCAATAAAATTTCAGCAATGTTTGTCATATTCAAAGGTTTTGAAATAATGATGCTTCTTAGATGATTAATATCAATAATTTTTTTGACCATGTTTAGCAGCTGTTTCTCCACTGCATAGAATTTCATGGTGTAACTGTAAAAAATGCTTTTCAAGCTATCTGATTTTATGCCATGCGAATTTACATCATATATATAATCAGCTGCATATATGGCCATAAATTAAACAGTAAATTCTGAAACAAAGTTAACCAGCCTTTATAACAATTTAAATTGTTGGCTCAGATCAGCTTAACTCGAGATTGCTGCATAGTGGAAATGAAAGTGAAAAATGGTTTTTCCTCCAAAATCTCTTCAATTTTGCAATGTTGGAAGAAACATTTCTTTTATGTCAAACATATTTTTGGTAAAACGATAATGGCACGTTCTTGTATATATAACAAAACAAAACTTATACAAAACACTGAATGTGTTCAAAAAATGTTCTTTATATGAACTAAATACCATTACCAACATCAAACAGATCTTGACAAAGTTCATACATGACACGAGCAATGCTCCCAAAAATACCTAAACCCCTGCAGTCAACTGTATAAAACTGATTAATTCTTTAATTAGGTTCAAGTCGGTGTAAATGTTTATTTATCCTATAATGACTTAAGCTATGACCAATTCAATTGCTTGCATATACAAAATAACAAAAAGATATCCTTTGGATAAGTTCTCCAGTTTTATACAATTTAAACCTGATGCTCAGAAGATGATACAGAATGAGTTGTCGGAGCGTCTGTTTGCAACATGCTCCCCAGCTTCACGTTTCCGGCGCTCCTCCTCGCGTATTGCCTTCACCTTTCTGTAGATCA
Source organism: Mya arenaria (assembly GCF_026914265.1). Lineage (NCBI taxonomy): Eukaryota > Metazoa > Mollusca > Bivalvia > Myida > Myidae > Mya > Mya arenaria. The sequence continues at coordinate 69,904,616 of NC_069129.1, read as the reverse complement.
ACATCGCGTCAAGAAGGTACACGAAAAAACCAGCCGCACAAAATGCCTGTAGAATATCATATATTTTATACACCTTTATTAAAAAGACCTCAAAAAGCCATAATTAAAAGTGTCCTATGAATTTAAGAATTACCGTTTTAATCCTTTAATTAATGAATACTAAGCTCAACTTGTGGTCATAAAATACAAATATTATATACAAGGCAATAAACTGGAGATGCATAGATGGGAATTAACAAGGTAGTCATTTCTTAAACCACATTTTTAAGATTTTTTTCTTAATCAAGTGAGGCAGTTTGGCATCAATGGGTCACCAAGTTATGATTCTTGTAAATTGATTTGCTGAATTTCAATAAGTTTACAAAATTCTATGAATCTGACAATATTTAAGTTATTTAACTTGTCATAAAGAATCATATTCATACTGTGTTTAGTTTGAAGTTGATATTTAGCATTCACATGTACCAAGTATGCCACATCTGTAACCTAAACAAGGGCCATCATTTTGTCCATCCTTCATAAATGTGCATCAAAATTATGAGTTCCTCAACTTAATAGAATCAAATATCTTTCCCAACTCATGAGTGTATGACCAATATTTTAAGTCATGAGATACACAAGTTCAACAAGTCCATAAATGCCATAATTTTTCCTTATCCAAGGGCCATTACTCAGGATTACTATGTGCAGTGCCTAATAGAAAACCAGGTCCACAACTTTATCACCTTTATTACATACCACAAGATTCTTGACTCATGGTGAAGTAGTTTTGGAGTTTTGTTTGACCAAAAGTCCAGAAATGCCATTTTTTCCTAATTCAAGGGCCATAACTCTGGTTTTACAGTGCAGCATGAAAGGAAATCCCAGGTACACAACATCACCACCCCATTAACATTCCCAGAGGTTTCACGACTCTATGTAATATATATTTGGATTTTTTTAGTAACACCAGTCCAGAAATGCCATTTTTTTTTTCAAGTTCAAGGGCCATAACTATGGTTTCAAGGGCCATAACTATGGTTTCAAGGGCCATAACTATGGTTTCAAGGGCCATAACTAAGTGCAGCAGGAAACAAAACTCCAAAACTTCATCAGCTAAATATTATTCCACCAGGGTTTCTTTCACCCTAACTAATTACATAACAAAAATACATAAATGTAGAGTGATTTTTGCGTCACTATTGCGACTGTTCAGCATGAATATTTAGACTGTAAGTCAACATACACGTACATACAGTACATACTCTATATTTGTTGATGTAAGCCTAAGGACCTTATACACCCATTATTTTTACAATATACAAACTTAAAAGTAAAGTCTTACACAGACTGCCACAATGCTGGGCATCAGGGAGGCACCAACTCCTGCTATAATTGCAGAAATGAAGTACTTCAAAGCATACAAGATACAGTAGATCAACTCCTGGAAAAAAAGAAAGTATTTGTTCAAGTGTAGGCAATAAACATTCAAATGACGGACAACTTGCCACTGAAAATGGAAATAAATACTTAATAGGAAGTTAGCAACATTATTACTAAGAAATAAACTTATATCATGGTGTCTATACATGGAAATACAAGCTAGCTTAATGTGAACATTTTCTACTGTTTCTTATGCGGACAAAGTTTTCACATGGACTGTTCACCTTTTTTAAAAAACACACACAAGGATTGAGGTGAAAAGTTTAGAGGAATAAAATCTGCTGAAACACTTACATATAGAACCCAAAAGAAAGGGAATCGGGTGTAAATGTTGAAGCCAACTATGAAAAAGATGATGGTTGTGGTTATGAAGGCAGAGATGGTTGTCCAGGCAACAAACCCTGACCCCGACCAGCCACCTGCCATCACAGCAACAAACGCTATCAGGCTCAGCACCTGCAAGAGATATAAACACACTCACATTACCAGGCAACAAACCATGACCCAGACCAGCCACCTGCCTTCACAGCTACAAACGCTATCAGGCTCAGCACCTGCAAGGGATATAAACACACTCACATTACTAGGCAACAAACCATGACCCAGACCAGCCACCTGCCAACCATGACCCAGACCAGCCACCTGCCATCACAGCAACAAATGCTATCAGGCTCAGCACCTGCAAGGGATATAAACACACTCACATTACCAGGTAACCAACCATGACCCAGACCAGCCACCTGCCAACCATGACCCCGACCAGCCACCTGCCATCACAGCAACAAATGCTATCAGTCTCAGCACCTGCAAGGGATATAAACACACTCACATTAACAGGCAACTAACCATGACCCCGACCAGCCACCTGCCAACCCTGACCCCGACCAGCCACCATCACAGCAACAAATGCTATCAGGCTCAGCACCTGCAAGGGATGTAAACACACTCACATTACCAGGCAACGAACCATGACCCAGACCAGCCACCTGCCTTCACAGCAACAAATGCTATCAGGCTCAGCACCTGCAAGGGATATAAACACACTAACATTACCAGGCAACAAACCATGACCCCGACCAGCCACCTGCCATCACAGCAACAAATGCTATCAGGCTCAGCACCTGCAAGGGATATAAACACACTCACATGCCCAGGCAACTAACCATGACCCAGACCAGCCACCTGCCATCACAGCAACAAATGCTATCAGGCTCAGCACCTGCAAGGAATATAAACACACTCACATTACCAGGCAACAAACCATGACCCAGACCAGCCACCTGCCATCACAGCAACAAATGCTATCAGGCTCATCACATGCAAGGGACATTAACACACTCACTTTACCAGGCAACAAACCATGACCCAAACCAGCCACCTGCCATCACAGCAACAAATGCTATCAGGCTCAGCACCTGCAAGGGATATAAACACACGCACATGCCCAGGCAACTAACCATGACCCAGACCAGTCACCTGCCATCACAGCAACAAATGCTATCAGGCTCAGCACCTGCAAGGGATATTTACACACTCACATTACCAGGCAACAAACCATGACCCCGACCAGCCACCTGCCTTCACAGCAACAAATGCTATCAGGCTCAGCACCTGCAAGGGATGTAAACACACTTACATTACCAGGCAACAAACCATGACCCAGACCAGCCACCTGCCATCACAGCAACAAATGCTATCAGGCTCAGCACCTGCAAGGGATATTAACACACTCACATGACTGGGAGGGGGAAGAGTATACAGAGGTGGAGTAGAGTGAAAGGCAAAATATGACATAATATTATATGTCATATATATATTATATGAAAGCCTTTAATGTACATGAGGGCTGTCCGTGGACATGAGTCAATTCATTCCACCAATTACGAATGTAAACAACACAACATAAACGACATGTCAATTAATATATTGCAAAGAAGTATTGACTATTGCATTCCAAAATATTGATTGGAAGCCCTTCAATGTGCAGTTTTTAGCAACTAACCCTTACGACACTGAGCACTTTAACGTTAAAATGTGGTTGCACAAAAATCATGAATCCATTTGAAAACAGTTTCTGGTCAGAAACCTTTCGTTTTAAGCCGTATTTTACTTAATACTATGGAGCAAACATATGCACATTCCAATCAGATGAAAAAATAACCAGGTGTTAGAGGTCAATGTTAAGAATAAATCGCAAAACATATCATGTCGAGGAATTTTTGCTCTGTATTTATCATCAATTACAAGGTTTTAACATTGCTTCTTTTGCCAATGAGTTTGTCAATCCCATAAATTTGTTGTAATGTTTATCATCGCATTCAAATTCTGAACAGAGTGAACAGGTATTTTATATGTATCCCCTAAAAACATCTAAGTGCTCTGTGTATCCAAACCCTTAGTGACCTTATCAAAGATAACTAGAATATGATATGGACATGTCTGCACAATATGGTTCTTTAATATGTGATCCATAATAGGTGAATATTTGAAGAGTTAAAAAATTACAACATAACTGTATCCATATCTAAAAATACAAGTACAAACACCCTTTAGTATGGTGGAATATCATTTTGGGGATTTTGCAATTTGTTGGAGGGAGATTTGTTTGATTGACTAAAGTAAATATCATCATATCACTTCAAGAACTAATATGTTACTGATTTATATCTCATGATTCAAAGTAAATATAGTTATCCAAAAAGTATAAAGAAGTCTTACAATCTCGATGCATTTCAGTGCACCCTCCACAGAGAACAAGTATTCCCTTCGGAACCCAATTTCTCTGTCTTCCTCATTCTTCACAGTGGTGGCTGAGTATGGCGGCGGGTAGTCGGCCTCGTTCCATACATCATCTTCCAACTCCACGTTGCGCAGATTCTCAGAAGTCATAATCTTACCAAATGTCACTTTGGCTGCAAAATAATATTTGGATTAATTAAATTAATTGATCACTTGATAGGATTAATTAAATAAATTATCTCCATATCAGTAAACAGTAGTTTAACTTGTTGTATAATTAAAAGTTTTGATAATCTCAATAGGGCTATCATGATATGCCAAGAGCGTACAACAGTATATAATATTGCAATACAAAGCAATGTACTGCTGCATATTGCTTCTTTAAAAAAATATATGAATTAAGAATTTTATTGAAATGCAAGCTGCCAAAAAAACACCTGCATGCGGTAATTCTATTGTTTACCAATTAGAGACTTTTGTCCAAAAAACACACATTGCCGCACAAATATGAACATTGATTGGTTAATGGGCGTATTTCTGCAATGACCATCACTACTGATTGGTGGACGTCTTTAATTAAGAATTATCCATATTAATGAGGTAAACATTATAAAGATTTACAGTATTATGAAATTTCATACTAAAGTAATAATTCATAGAGTCCATATATTTATAAAAAGAACTACAGAAACATGTCCAGTAGTGAATAGTTTACTTCAAACAGGCAGACCTGCATTGTTTCCCCCATCAGCTGGTTTGTGTTTACTACATCAGTATTTCAGTACATTATATACATATAAGTTTACAGTTCAGACCATTTAACCTACTCATCCCAGGTGACAATTCCTAGTACATACATGTTGCTGATGTATGAATTTCTTTAGTAAGTTAAACTTGCGGTAATTTAATAATGTAATGTTATTTGAGTATTCCTTCTTAGTTTCTCAATAGTTACACAGTTCATTTCACTTTGTCTTTTAAAAGCAGAATTTATAAAATCAAATTATTTAAATAAATACATGTACATGTACCACACTGTATTCAATGATTGATACTTATAAAATCAAATTTAACTAGACATTATTCTTTTAATCAAAAAAAATATGTCTCCCTTTTGGTTGTTTGAGTTCCACGACATTTGACATTGGGAAATATTAGTCATATGACCTTTAACCTCAAAGTATGAAATATGACTTTTGACCACTAAATAGGACCTTGACCTTGAGCCAAGCAGGCTGTAACTTGCGCTCTGCACATCATCTCAATATGGTGAACATTTGTGGTGAGTAATTAAAAAAATCCTGGAAGGGGATCATGAGATATGGAGCAGACACGAATAATAGTCATATTCAATTCATCTGACCTGTGACCTTGAACCCAGCTGGTTGAAAGATCAGCTCTGCACATTGTCTTAATATGGTGCTCATTTTTGGCGAGTTATTTCAAAATCCTTCAAGGGGTTCAAGGCATATGGAGCTGATACGAAAAATGGTCATATTATAGTAATTTGACCTTGACCTCAAAGAATGACCTTGACCTTGAACTGAGCTGGTTGTAACTTGCCCTCTGACCATCGTCTCAATTTGGTGAACATTTTTGGCAAGTTATTTTAAATTCAAGAGATATGGAGGGGACACGAATTGTAGTCATATGACCATTGACCTCTAAGTGTGACCTTGACCAGAGATGGCTGTAATGTGTGCTCTGCAAATTGTCTCGATATGGTTTCATTTGTGGACAGTTATTTTAAAATCCTTCAAGCATTTCAAAAATTATGGAGTGGACATGATTATGACTGACAGATGGATGGACTGGTGCTTCTAGACCTCCTGAGATTCCTTTCTTCTCTGGGGATGGTCCGACCCAAAGAATAAAAACAGCTTTTACGAATGGCAACATGAAGTCTGTTGTATTTGTACAGATTCATCTTTGTATGAGTTTCAAGTTCTTCAGGCTATCCAAGCTTCCCTCAGTGGTATAACCAGACACCTTTTGTTTCTTTAGGCGATAGTTTTTTTATACTCCTGTTTACCTCATTTTTAAGAAACTTGTCGACTTAACTTAACGATCCTGCTAGGCAAGGTGTTACAATGCGTGAGTTTTTTCAATGCCACACAGAGACCAGATAAAACAGCCACAGCTTTTGGCTGTCATCTCGAGACAGTTTTGAAACAAGCAGTGTTTGTTCAATCTTATTAAAGAGAAACTTTCTTCCCCTCCTGTCCTTGCTTTTGCCGACTTCTCTAAGACCTTTTTACACTACCAACCAAGCATTTTTAAAAAAAACTTGTTGCCATCATCAGGGTTCGAATTTAGACTCGCATACTCGCAAAATGCGAGCGACATTTGCAAATTGCGAGTGACTTTTATTCAAGCTCGCAAAATTCTGCGAGTGGCTTTTTCTAGACCACAAAATGTTACACGGAAAGTAGAATAAACATGAACTTTACTCCGCAACGTAGTCGAGTGTAAACAACCTTTAAGTGGCATGTTTACACTACCAGTAGAAGACAGTACGGAGTCACGCTCTAGTAAGTTTTCAAAAATAAAACAAATACGGAAAAGGCCGGGAAAAGGCCGAGTTTTATCTCGAATCTTTCCGGGATGCTCCGAGGCATGCATATTTCAAAGCGAATACAAATGACGTAATCACCTAGCTCAATCATTGGCTGAATTTGGCGCTTTCGCGCACTATATGTAAACCCCATCAACCTTTGAATATATTTCCGCCCAACTGTCAAAGCGAATAGACTTCATAGATCGATATATTTCATGGTCTAAAGCATCCTTGCTACATTTGCTGTTGCTTTTATTTATTTTGAATTTATAATGTTATTGTTTTTAATACTTAAATAAGACTTAATGAAATCTGTAGCTTGCTTGCCGAATGGGTATTACCCGATGGCGAGGGTGAATATACAATTTTAGTGAACAATGTCAAATTATTGGACAGCTTTGTTATCAAAAAGTGGCCAGCATCTGATGAGTCTTTCCGAACCCCCCAAAGTGAATAAGCCATCAACAAGTTCCAGCAGTCGGGTGACTCGAGATTTATACGTTTTAATATTCATAATATGTCTAAGCAGGGTTCGAATTTAACTTTGAGGAGCACTCGCAAAATTTTGCGAGTGCATTTTGAGGCAACTCGCAAAATGAAAATTCAACTTGCAATTTTATTATTTGCTTTATTCCCTTATAATATTGTCTAATTAAAGTAGAAATTTACACCTCAGACATATTATGAACATTAAAAAGTATCAATCTTGAGTGACTCGACTACTAGAACTTGTTGATGGCTTATTCTATTTGGGGGGTACGGAAAGACTCATGTGATGCTGGCAGCTTTTTGATAACAAAGCTGTTCAATAATTTGACATTGTTCACTTTGTATATTTACCCTCGACATCGGGTAATTTAATACCCATTCGACAAGCACGCTACAGATTTCATTCAGTCTGTAAGTATTAAAATCAATAAATTTGAAATAAAAAAGCAACAATAAATGTAGCGTGGATACTTTGGACCATGAAATATATCGATCGACGTAGTCTATTCATTTTGACAGTTGGGCGAAAGTATATTCAAAGGATGATGGGGTTTACATATAGTGCGCAGAAGCGCCAAATTTAGCCAATGATTGAGCAAGGTGATTACGTCATTCGTATTCACTTTGTATAATGCACGCCTCGGAACATCCCGGAAAGATTCGAGATAAAACTCGGACTTTTCCGTATTTGTTCTATTTTTGAAAACTTACTAGAGCGTGACTCCGAACTGTCTTCTTTATACTGGTAGTGTAAACATGCCACTTATAGGCTGTTTACACTCGACCACGTAGCGGAGTTAAGTTCATGTTTATTCTACTTACCGTGTAACATTTTGTGGTCTAGAAAAAGCCACTCGCAGAATTTTGCGAGCGTGAATAAGTCACTCGCAATTTGTAAATGTCGCTCGCATTTTGCGAGTATGCGAGTCTAAATTCGAACCCTGCTAAGGTGTAAATTTCTAATTAAATTAGGCAATATCATAAGGGAATAAAGCAAATAATAAAATTGCAAGTTGATTTTTCATTTTGCGAGTTGCCTCAAAAAGCACTCGCAAAATTATGCGAGTGCTCCTCAAAGTTAAATTCGAACCCTGCATCATAGTAAATCGCAGGGATATATGTCTAGGTAGCCAACATGGTAGTGCGCGTTATCATTGCGTTCATCTGCTTCCGCATACAACTTCTGAAGACACATCCAGGCAGCATATCGCCGTGATGCAGCTTACCGAAATATGCAGGTATTTTAGCAGGTACCGTTGGTACATATAGAAATTTTGCATTGTCCCATGCTCGCAAAATGGCTTTTTTTGTAAGTGTCAAAAGTACTAAAACAAAATTGAACTTAGTTATCAATGCTGCTTTATTCAATATACAGTACACTCCATGCTGAACTACCACTTTCTGTTTTCCTCGGAGAATTTTCATTATCGCGGACACGAAATCCAATTGACCGAAATCTGCTTTCCTCAGCGTTTTCACTCGTTCACCCTCCAAGACTGATCAGTGAACCGTATAATTACAATCGCCGTGAAAACACCACAAAACTACGAGGAAACAGATAAGAATCTCCTATTGTACATGTATCTAATTTTGTGTAATTTTTTTGAATACTCTTCTTTGATTGTGTTGTTTCAATATTTTTCAGGCTCACTTGCACATAATATGACTAGTAATCCTTAAACGGCGCAAAAATGCAATATATGTCAATGTCCATTTTTTACCCAGTTCTAATTATATTTTACTCATTTGACTTTAGTCCCAGAATCTTAAGTTATGTAAACATTCTGTTTGCTACGCGTATTCAATTAATTTCTCGTAACTTTTTGACATTTTAAACCTCCAGTTTGATAAAAAAAAATGCATTTTTGTAATAACAAACATGCCAGGTAACCAAAAGTAGTCTAAATTTAGAGCACAATACGTCACCAGTCTTCATCGTAACTGGGTTGCCAGAAGCCCGGGACATGTAAATACCGTTTCGGACAAGTCAAAATTCCCAGGTGGTTGCACGAATGGGCATTACATTTTTTCGAAATTCAGATTCACATTGCCAAAAAATGCTAGACTGTGTTTCATACTAATAATTTCCAATTATAAACTAAGAAGTAATGGTTTCAATATTTTTTAAACACAATATTCATACTAACACCGTAACTTTCATAAAATAGTTCAATTGGAATCTGAATTATATTCATTTAGAGAAGGAAATAGATTATGACAAAATCTTCATACAGATGTAGATTAAATCGGCACTTTTTAAACCACAGAACATGAGTTACCTTCATACTTTTAGAATGCCATAATTAACAATGCAATTAAAATATTATCTGGAATGTGGAAAAACAACTGATAAGTATCACAAAAGAATAAGTGACAGGAAAAATATTCACACTTACATTCATTACTCCAATCCAATTAAGTTTTCAAGAATTTAACACAAAAAGAGTATGACGTAATAATGGTAAACAAACAAACATGTGGTGTTATATCTTAAATATGTGGATATCAACAGGTAATTAACCACTATTAGTTGAAAGGTAAATTAATAACCAAACGTGATATAGACGTATTGTTTTATTGAATATGTCTTTCTTTACGAGGAAAAGCTAATGAATGTGAAAATGATTGATTTTTATAAACAAAATAACTGCAAATGTAATTATTTATTTTCAATTATAAGTAGAAAGGAAGTAGCAAAGCATACAACTCAGAGTTCCACTTTGAGGCCAATTAAACAACTGACGATACCAGCAATAAAACCCTCGGCGGAAAACTAGCAACTCAGCCAAACTAGGTAGATTTTAGCGAGGAAAGCGGGTTACATACTAGGTCGATGTCCACGATAAATTAAAAAAAAACTCGGAGTGACCGAGGGAAGTGGTAGTTCCGCGAGGAGTGTACTGTACAATAATGAGTAATACTTTTTTAATAATTTTGACATTTCTTATGTATCCCTGTCTGGAGTCGGCCATAGTAAAAAAAAATCTTCAAGACTCCTTGACAGTCATTTATGTGGACTATCCAATATATGATTTGGTCCGATATCTTTATGATACAGGATTAGTCTAAAATAATAGACGTGTTTGTGCAAAAACCGGGGGTGTTTGAAAAGTATTGAAATTGTATTTAGTGAAGTATTTTATGGCTGAAATGGATAATAATGGATTACGAAGTATTCATATTTTACCATGTAAGTGAAAAGTTATTTTTGCACAAAACAAGCATTTAATGCATTAAAACACATTATTTACCTTTCCAATAAAATGAAAGTTGACTGACACAGACAACAATTATGCCAAGCGGAACAACTCGACCCAATTGTAATAACTCGGCCACCTCTGACAAGCTTCGAGATAAACGTTGTACATACAATTGTAACAACTAGGCCATTGCCGAAATGGTCCGATTGTTATAAAATTGTGCCCTGAAGCCTTGCAGGTGCCCTTCATGTATATATCGTTATGTTTTGACAGAATGAAATGAAGAAAACCTGTCAAACTCATAAATCTTCGTTGAATATTTATTTATTTTTGTACGGAAATAATATCAAATAACATAATCTAGTAATATTTCTTGCTTTTAGGATATTTTATAGACGCAATATTAGGGCTGTGTATCGCGGGACAAAAGGCGATCCGATTCAAATCGCGATCTTTGACTTGCGATCCACGAATCGATTCACGATTCACTTGGTTTTAAAGCAATACATATTTTGAAAGGAAATGAATAATAAAAGTATAACAAAAGCCTCATTTTTGTTTATTTTTTATTTTTTTTGTCATCCTTTATATCCAACCCGAAATATTTCCAGATTTTAGAAGAATAGGATGCTGGGTCATTTCTATATAGCGCTGGATTTGATGTTTTTGTTGAAGGGGATGCCATGTTGACATTGAATTGCAGACGAAAATAAATGATAGCTGTACATAAGTTTCGCATTTTATTTTATTATTGTAGATCTTGTCTTTATAATTTCTTTAATGCCCTTTGACTTTTTATTTATTTGTATTCTTTTTGAAACATTATATTCCCTTAAAACCTTGACAAGAAGCATTCTTCATTCGAACACCGCACACTGAATTGAATGCTAGCTCTGTATGAATTAACTTCCGGTTGTGTCAGTGTAACGTATTTCGGACATTTCGGATAAACAATGCATTATAAAATTTAAAAAAAAAACATTTTTTTGCTGGAATTGAATTAAATCATTTTGTTTTATTCTTTTATAAAATTTTGCACTGAATCGCGATCCAGCGATCTCAGCACTGGCGAGTATTTGTGTTGAAAATTTTGCTTTGATCCGCGATTACTCGGGTACTCGTTACAGCCCAACGCAATATGATGCTTTAAGCCGGATTCCCGATCAGAAAAACTACCCACTTTTGGTACAAAACAATTTGTACGTGAAGGATTTGCCATATCAAAAATTGTAAAAAAATATGTCAACGTACAATTATTTGGACTATTTTCCTCCCAGGTTTACTTTATAATACCTTTATTTTATTTTTAAATAAAAAAAATTTGGAATGATGATACGACTCTCGGCAAGTCAGCAAAGTACCTGCCTTTAAGTTTTTGTTCCAATCTATGCTAACATGCCATTGCATTGAATAGCGCTTATGGAAACTGCCCGGTGACTATGTCAGTGATTTACACTTTACAGTGTGAACAGTGATGAACTAATGACTATTTTTATCCTTTATCTACGGCAGTATTTTTACAATAAATGAACAGTATATCTGCTACATTTCAAAATAAGAATAGATAAAAAGTGAAACTATTTTACCTTTAATTTATACAGTAATGACAGGAGCACAAAACGCGAAAAAAGTAAAGAAGTTTAATTTTTGTGTACAAATTTCGTAAATTATAATTCTGAGTTATTGGTTTCCGTCCATTGGTCTCCGGCCTTTCAAAGGTTAGATACCACCATTATATCGATCCTTAAAGGCGGAACGGAGATTCAATCGACGCACGTCGGAATAACCGAATCCCTTGCGCATTGATACGGGGTGGTTTTTTCGAAGCATGTTTCTTCCACCTGTTTGGGCACTTTTTTCGAATACAAGTAAAGACAGGGCTTTCGGATCGACAATTAGATGTCTAGTTTAGGTTGTATACAATATATGGCACGGGAACAGTTAATTACATTGGGGTCGTGCTAAACTGCTGACCGATTAGCTGACCATATAGGAATAGAAGAGATTTGATGACGAATTGCTGACCATATAAACAAAGAAGGATTTTTATTTTTTAAGTTTTTCTGTTTGTTATGTTTGTTTTCAGTGTTTTAAATGTTTTAATGTTATATGAAATAATTAATTGAATTGACGAATATTCTTTTTTGTTATTCCAAGAGCGTTTCGTTGCAGATAGATGTCTTTTTATCAGTAGACAAATCTTTCTCTTCTGCTAACTTTAATGACCTTAAAAAAAAAATCTTATGAAAAAGTGCCTGATTTGCAAGTTTAATAAATTGGAAAGTATGAGATAATTTTACTTCGATAATTGATTGGTCTTGGATGTTTAGGGTAACAGTTTATACAAGCCAATCAAAACTCGAAATTCAAAACTCTGAAGAGCATAGGTAAAAGCAATCTCAGATATTAACTAGAAAATAAATGGCTTTCACGGAGTCAAGCAGACAGATAAATGGACAATGCAGTATCACTCTACCTCTTCTGAGTATGCAACCATTCACATGTCTAATGAATTACCTCTTTTCCTCAATTACCACATCTGCAGTGTCTTGGGGAAATATCATGTCCTTTGTAATGCTCTGACCCGGGTTCACATGGACTCTATTTTCTGAAGGTAAGATTAATAAACTGTCATAAAAAAGGCCGGGCTCATTTCAAGAAGAAGCATTGAAACCAGACCTGTCACAGGAATAGGCGAAACTCCCAGTGCAACAAAGGGCCTTGTTAGATGATGAATCTTTTTATAATATGCAGTTATTTAGAATCAAATCGTATTATGCATTACATTGTAGTTTGGTCTTCAAGTTCTACCTTGACATTTAACCGGATACCATACTCAGTTGATCTCCTGATTTTTTTCTTCCAGCTCTTCAAATATATCCCGATCAGAAAGCACACGATTGTTTTTCTCTCGTATCTCCTACTATCAATTTGTGAAAACATTCGGTGAAAACCGGTGCGGGGTGATACAGGAACCCACGTGAAATCCACTCAAAACGTGAAATCCAATCAGAACTCATTTGTTTTAATTAATAATTATTACTTTTTGTATACATATTGGAAAGTGCCTCATGAAGGGTTTATATTTCAAATTTATTGAAATTGGTCAAAAAATAAAGAAGTTAGAGAAATTTTTCATTTTTTTTTCGAAAATAGATCGGAAATCGAGGTGAAATCCAGATTTCGAGAAGTGAAATCCACTCATAACTCATTAATGTTAATAAATAATTTTGTGTTTTTGTATACTTATTAGAAAGTGCCTCATAAAGGGTTAATACTTCAAATTTTATTAAAATTGGTCAAAAAATGAAGAAGTAAGAGCAATTTTTCGAAAATAGATCGGAAATCGAGGTGAAATCCAGTTTCAGAGAAGTGAAATCCACTCATAACTTATTAATTTTAATGAATATTTTTTCCTTTTTTGTAAATTTAGTAGAAAGTGCCTCATAAAAGGTTAATATTTCGAATTTTATTGAAATTGGTCAAAAAATGAAGAAATTAGAGCATTTTTTCTTTTTTTCGAAAATATATCGGAAATCGAGGTGAAATCCAGATTTCGAGAAGTGAAATCCACGCAGAACTAATTCATTTTAATTAATTAATTTTCTTTTTTGTATACATATTAGAAAGTGCATCATGAAGGGGTTATATTTTAAATTTTATTGAAATTTGTCAAAAAAATAAGAAGTTATAGAATTTTTTCGAAAAATGATCGGATTTCGAAGTGAAATCCACTTTTTGAGACATGATATCCACTTATAACTCATTTAAATTTAAAATTGTTTTCGAAACAACTTCATCTATAACAAAAATTGGATAGTTTCGTTCTTCAAAATAGGTTTTTAGTTTATCACATTCCTCCTGGAAACGGTCAACACTTTATGTTATTCTTCTATAGCGTTTAGCCTGGCTGTAGGGGATGCCGACATTACACTTTTTGGGATGACACGAAGAGTATTCTATGTATTGGTGGCAATTCGTTGATTTTTCAAAAACGTTTGTTTCCAAACCACCCTTTAAGGTACATGACCACGTTCCTCCGAAAAATATGAATGTCGGCCGATTTTAATGAAATTTGGAACAAACAATCGTCAATGACTGTACTTGAACGAGGTGTATTTATTTTGATTAAAAATCCCGTTGTTTGTTGATTTACAGCGCCACCTAGCGGACACGTGCTATTTGGCGCAAACGTTGATAAAACCGTAAAAAATATTCAATTGTACGGCTTGTTTTAATAAAAAAAATCGGAATATAATTTATTGTATGCTGAATAAATAATCCTATAATCTTAGTACTAGTACTTAAGTTTTTTATTATTAATTTTAAGTTTTATGGCGAAAAGCCTTATATAAAGAATCGTCAAAAACAGATACCCATCGATGAATGTGACGTATTTATTTCGAAAACGAACTCGGGTAGGGTATGTTTTTATTATTTCATAGGAAATGGAATAGAATAATTGATATAATTATATAAAAAAATAAAAATTTGACGGTGAGGTAAATTGCTGAAAGATATAAGTAGCATAAGAAAATTGATAGAGTTAGCGTGATTTCTACGCCACAGTCAACGTCAATATAAAACACGTCAAGTTAGTGACGCCATGGGTTTGTTTGATGCATGAGAATAGTTATGGAGTGAAACGTTATATTCGTCCATAAATGATGGTATCTGTATCTTTTTATTGTTTAATCTAATATTTGCCAGTATCAGAACTAAGTGGAATATCAGAAAATAGTAAGAAAAATAGTCTACAGAATTGAAACAATCTTCAATTGAAAAGAATTGAAGAATCCAGTGCTTTATTGTAGTGTCAAATTTCGCAAGGAATATAAATTGACAACAAATGCCATTGTAACCACAACACAATGGTAAACGGACTTTATTTCAATCCAAACTCCAAACATGAAATTTAAAAAAGTCTTTGTCAACAGACTTTTATCGTTTATATCACAACCTATAAAAGCTCAGGGATTTATCCCTGATATATATATATATATATATATATATATATATATATATATATATATATATATATATATATATATATATATATATATAGTATTCTAGGTAAATACGAACTCACATCATACTTAACAGAATTTTCTAAGTCTTCCGTGTTTCCAAACAAATTCGTTTGGAAAAGAATTTTCAAATCAGCCATTGATGAACATGTGACAAAATCGTGGAAAAGTAGAGTACACGATGACGAAAACCTCATACTATTCTCCCTTTTTCACTCCAATTATGAATTTTGTCTGATATGGCGATTTCTAAAAAGCTCCTCAGTCTATAAAAAAGCAACGTTTCTCAATGTTCGGTTTATTATGCAAATTATTTGCAAGGAAGTACATCATTACATGCTATCATTGTAATGCAGTAACAAATGAAATTGTTCTGCATAAGGTGTTCTTTTGTCCATACATTGTATTTTGAAAATGAACGATGCCGGCTATGGTCCAAACTTATAAACCTCTTAGGTGAAGAACAATTTAGACGCTTGATTTTATTAAATCTGAACCATCAACTTGTTGAGATGTTAAGAGGATTCACCGATCTCGATATCACTGATGAATGTCGAATCCAGTGCTTTATTGTAGTGTCAAATTTCGCAAGGAATATAAATTGACAACAAATGCCATTGTAACCACAACACAATGGTAAACGGACTTTATTTCAATCAAACGATAAGCGTCAGTTCCTGTCAAATGACAGAGCCAATGTATTGTTTGTGTATATTGTAAATAACCTTATGCTTTATATGTGTCCATAACGTTTGTGTGTTTGTTTGTTTTTTGTTGTTATTTTTCTATGTCTATACTTTGTATTGTATTGTATATATTTGTGTATGTGTATATAAACTATACTTCTCTTCACATTTGGAGGATAAACAGAATAAACTAAACTAAACTGTTAGTGATTCGCATCCCGATACTCTAGGTCGGCCAGGGTATCCCAGCGCAGAAGCATTATTGACATCTTTGTGAATCTTCGGCAGGACGTAGAAAGCAGGTACTCTATTGTTAGTACACGGGAGTAATTTGCTTTTAATTTTTTCACTGATGTTATTGATTTTTGACACTTCGTGCATAATTACCTTGGTGAACTGTTCTTGTGAGTTGTTTGAAAGTTTACAATAATGTTACAGTATATCTTTTTAAAGTTGTCTGTCTACTTCATTCATATAATCTGTCCGATTTACGACAGTATAATGACAATAGTGGCACTCTTGTCTGCCTTTTTTACTATGATATTTTTATCTTCTCGGAGATCTTTCAATGCCGAAATTTCTTCAGGTGATAATTATTTGACTGATAGTTTATATTTTTTGGTTAGAAGCAAAAGTTCATTTGTAATTGCATCAATATAAAAATCTAAGGTAGTATCTCGACCTGAATGAGGAATGAATGTATAATTATTTTGTTTCGTATTTTCCCATTTTTCAGTAGTATTCTCATAATCTGTTGAGAGCTCACTATCCTCTCGATTTCCGAAAAATTCTTTAAGCCTGTGTCTCCTCGTAAATTCAAATATGTCTAGTTTAAATTGCATTTGACTATGGGGTTTCGGAGTTACACAGTATTTCAAACCTTTTCCAAGTAAGCGGTAGTGGTTGTTATTTAAAATCTTATTTTATAGGTTTAAAACAGTTTTTTTACCCCTTTCAATTTCTTTATTTAGTTTCTTGTGGGGGTTTTTCCATTTCCATTTCCCATTATTTTTATATTTTATTCATGTCGGAATATAGCTCATTGAGATAATGTTTCTTGTAAGCATATACCCGACTTTAAATAACGATTATCGTATTTTGTATCTTGTATGACAAGAAGTAATTTCATTCTAATAGTGATGTCAAACAATTCCTTGAAACATCGCCCTTTATAATTAAGCATATACTTTTATAGTTCTTCGCTGTAACTTCTTAATTACTTGCATTATATACATATTGACAAGTATCGAAACTGATCAACTGTAGTAGGGTCATATTTCAACATTTAAACTGACAACTACAGTCGTTTCTTTCATGCTTTTCGGTCATATATCGAGTTTTATCAGTAAAATAACTACAGTGTAAAGTGTAAATTTCACTGCAAACTTAAGGAGTTAACATATCATCTTTAAGAACTACTTTTAAAATTAAGTGTCGGTACTTGATCAAAACTAAACACACCTATTTTAAACTAGAAAATGTTGCCCAAATAATTTGTTCGGAATACACATTATTATTGTATGTAGACTTTTATTTGACGGTTTATACGGGTTTAATGGTCTTAATCTTTTTTACCAATAAATACCTTATACTAGTATAAGGATTGTGAACCCAGGGTCCTGGTTCGATCCCGCGCCTCCCCATTTAAATATATTCCACGAGGAGCGTTAAATACTGTATACTGATGCACGTTACCAGTGTAGGCTTTACCAAAGTTACTTCCTGTCATCCTGCACTATGCTCCGCAACCTAAACAGACTGATTCTGTGTCCGACTTTCATGGAATGTCCGGTGGTCTGCCGTCGTAAAATAGACATACACGCGCGCACAAACACGTTTATCACAAACCTACCGTTTGAAGACTGTGGGTTCGAGTGCCAGTAGCGACCTGGCTCTTCGTGTATATGAGAGAGGTTGCATTGTCTTACGAAGGATCAAAGCCTTGTAATTCTTGGTTCGTTTCAAACAGTACAAAGTCAAAGATTTATCTATCGATCATGGTCAAACGTCAGCGTCATTTTAAACAATTCTGCATTATGGTCGGGTGGATTGTGTGAATATCCTTAAAGCGCTAAATGCATTGAATTCGAAAAAGCATAGTAAGTCGTTAATTTTGTCACTAAGCATTCATGTACACGATTCTCAGTTTTGCAAGATAACTTTTTGCAGATACAAATAATTCAACTGCTGACAAAACAGATTTGCAAACACTGTCACATTTATTGTGAGTGTTCATAATGATGACTTTGTATTCTCCCTGAGTACTTTTGAAACTAAGTTTAATGCAGCGCGAACGCAAAGCGTTCCATGATGCAAGGTGGGAAAAAACCTAACGCGAGATATTTGTACTATAGTTAGCACATTTAATTTGCTTTGGGTGTGCTTTGGGTTTACAACTAACTAACAATCTGTATTTGAAAGTCAAATTTTAAATTGTTCCAGTATAACTCACGAATTGCGAAATAATAATAATAATAATAATTATAATAATATGTGGATAAGAATATTTTATTTATATGTAATAAACGGTAAAATTATAAATATGTGTATTTTTAGGGTAGTCAAAATAATTAAATTCAGTTTTCTTTATTTTAAAGCTGTTTCAAAATATTGATGTTAGTCATGAAATACGTTAAAATGTGTTATGTTACTTTTCCTTCTTTCAATGTTAGTTTGTGTGTACACAAAAACCTAGCCACATATCACTGTTGTTAATAGCGTGTTTATTCCTAAAACAGCATATCACGTGATGTTCTGAGTGTACTTATACAATATTAAACTGTAAATTTTGCAAATAGTCTTAAAAAAGAGTAATTAAACCTGCTTAAATGAATAAAAAAATCTTCAGAATGACGCCTATCTACTTTTTTCATAAACGTAATGCATGAGAATCCATTAAATATTTGGTCTGATTGCCAACCCAACTTCTAAACATTTAACACAGATCTACTTAATCATTTATATTTCAACTTTGAGTCTTAATTCTGACACATCGCAACTGTAGATTATAATACGTATTCTCATTATTAGTTGCTATATTTTATAAATGGTGCTGAACACGCCATATTGGTTGCAATTGTCATTTAACTATATGTTGAACATTTTCAAATGATTTAAACATTCACTTTCATCATGGTCCATTGGCATACAAATCAAGCGCAGCAAAATTGCACACGGATATCTTAGAATCGCTTCGAAGTTGTTGCTATAACTAATCTCTCAGTTACATCCATATAATTGCGAGTATCATCAAAACCCGATAGTTGCATGTGTTCCTATATTTCTGAAAATTACATACATTGTGTACATGTAGCACTCTGCAAGCTTAATCTGAACTGTAATAATAATAATCATCATTGTCATAAAAATAGTTTCTGGGATAGCCTCCAACGACAACGTCATCATCAGAATCGTCATCATCAGTGCTCCAATCTCGGCTTCTGCTTTTCTCAGCATTGCGTCTTGTGTTGCGTCTTCCCTCTTTGATGCGGACACAGTGCGGACACTCCACGTGGCATTTCAGTTTTGAGCGGGGAATCGCTATTCCTTGCACTCCGCTAACTATGGAATCATCTATAGAATTACCCGGAAGGGGGATTTGTTTCCATTCGGCATCGTTTGGATTTTTCCTTCCTAACTCATCAAAAGTGTAATCCAAATGCACCTCGCTCTGTTTTCCATAAACTCTTCTAAAACGAAGCCACCTGTTTCCAGTTATTGCAAATTTATCAAACGAACGGGAACCGTCGTCGCAGATAACTGTCTCATAAACTCTCAATTTCCTTTCAATGAGAGGACCTTTACTTGAACTTATATACATAATCTTCTTTCTATTGTATATAGCGAATCCGTCCTTGTAAGGACTTACCTCGTCATTATAACTTATTTTCAGTTCCATCTTTTTCATCGTACAGGAAATTTCGTCATAAATGCAAAAGTAATTGTCATTTTCGGAAAAAAGTGCTAATAATTTTGCATCATTTACCACAACTTTCACTCCAAAACTAATGTTCAATGAAAACAGTGGTGTCAACATTGTTTGCTCACCATCTTCGCTGAGTGCTCCCGAAAAGAGGGTAGATTTTCGAACTGAGTATGTGTGTACTCCTGCTACCATACCGAGACAATCCATCATCGTAATAGGACCACCAAACATTGACATCAGACGCAATCGTTGCTCATTCGCGATTTTCATGCGGACTTGTTCCTCTTCCTTTCTCGTAAATTTCACTGAATGAACAGAGACTACATAACAATGTTTTCCAGATATAAAGATATCATCGATTTTTTGTGAAATTTCATCATGACAATTAGTGAGAAGGAGGGAAGTGCAGGAGAACTGGTCGGCTGTAAAATCATGAAGACGTATTGTACATTTGTTATATGAGGATTCCACAAGACAAAGAGTTGATTCATTGATTGTTGACGGAAACACTTTGTCGAACATTCTGTCAGCACTCGTTTCTATTCTGAACCATCTTTCCCTCCCAAGATCAAACAGCCAGAACTCGCCACAAACATGTGCTTTTTGAGTGACTAATACATTTTGCATTGTTTCTGTATTCTCATTGCCAGATACGGTTTCAAATAGACTTCGGAACGCTTCAAAGTTTTGGTCCTCTTTCGCCCTTTCTTTCATTGAGGAATTTACGTTTGTCAGTTCTATGTAGGAAAGTATGTCACCTAGCTTTGTTTTTCTATGTTCGGGGAAGTACTCTACCCACTTCATCAGGAATCCTAATGTTATATCCGCCGTGAGAAAAGACAGGGTTTCATCGGAAACTATAGTTACAAGTGTATCAGCCGTGATTGTCAGTAACTGATTGCCTTCTAACAATTCTATCAAATGCTGCCTTATGTATTCGGTCAAAGTGGCCATTTCAAAATCAAAAAGGCTTGTGAGGTGGAGCAATTTCTCTACGTTTTCTTCACTTACATTGGTCTCTTTTATCCATTTTACACATAGCGCTTTCAGGTTTGGAATCAACAGAAACTCGGCAAGATGGATCACCCCGGATACATTTTCCATAGTCAACTTGGGAGACTTTCCATACAAGAACATAATCGCCATATCGATGGATTCAGGCGACCCAAGATTCAGCTCCAAAACCCCTGAAACACAATAATACTTGTTGTACAATACAAACTAGGGGGACAAGTCCAGTAACCAAACATTAAACGACAACTTTGTTTAAAGGTTCAAGGTCAAAGCCCAACAGACATTGAACGAGAGACACATTATTTCAAAACACAGATAAACCAAGTTGTATGAAACGGTTTTATCACTCACTGAATTCCTGTCTGAGCGTTTGAACTTAAGTATTCAACATGTACATGAACATTGATGTAATACTAATAATAGAGCAATGAACTGAACAATGTAGGAGCCTAATTGTTGTGGTAAGTTATAATTCGATACGTAATACAAAATGAAGATATAAATAAAATACATAGAAAATATTAAATGAACGAGTATTCCTTCATTCAGAACGACATGTATCTAACACTTTTTCAAAAATGACTTCATCAGGGCCTGGGTTACTGACTCACTATAAGCTAATGAGGTAGACAAGTGGGTGGAGCATGGAGCTTTGCAAAAGGTACCTGAGTAGTTGCCGGAATAGACTGGAGAAATAACTAGAGAAATACTGAACATTTTCAAATGGAATTTCACATAAAGAAATTAAGCTCCTGTTTCTAAAATAATTGTGATTATCAACGCTGTTTAGTGAAAAATCGCAGATTGGTACTCGCTCATGTTTCAATGTAAAAGCCCTTTTTGTGTATGACGAAATTGAATGTGGCAAATAATTAGGAGTGTTAAAACTAAGGTAACAGAAGCTGGAACCCTTCAGCAAATGTTGATATTTTCATATAACTTTTATGCCGTACCTTTTCTCTAAAATTCAGTCTGTTATTTGCATTTCATTTTTCGAAATTATTTTTAATTCATTAACTTTGTTTTTGCGTAATATTGTCTATGACACTTCCTAATTTATTTCCAAAAAGCCTCTTAATTTTATGATTGACACTTCTTACATTTGTGACTCTAACGTATGTTACTTTGCTCTATGATAATTCAGTAAACAAAATTATTATGTCATTGTTTTGCTTGAAGGCAAAGAATTTCCCTTTAAATTGTTGATGGTCACTTCTCTCATCTTAAGCTCTCACATCTGTCGAAACTCTTACTGTAATTTAATTTTAGGACTGTGTAAAGACAAACATAGTTCTTGTTAAAAAAAGATATAAGTTGTAAGATATACATGTGAGTAAGTAATAATAAGCTTTAGAATACTTTGTATTACTTTGTGAAACAGTGTGGAGGACATTTAATTTTATCTTTAGCTCCAAATGAAACTTTGTGATATATACTTTGTGTGAACAAACATTAACTCCGAAACAAGCAACAACTTTGTGACGGCCTAAGAAACTTTATTTAGATAAATCGAATGAAAATATAATTCACTAACATAAACTTGTCACTATTAAAAGATTGTTGTTGACTTCGGAATAAAATTAGGAAAACACAATGGCGCTGCACGTTCCACTGTATCCCAACTACTTATTCTAGCGCACCGGATAGGAATTTCCGGTGAATTCAGCCGTACTGGAAAACTCTTTCTCCCACCTCAGATAAGTAGATCCATTAATTTAACCATGCTAGAAATTCTTATCTTGCCCGTATGGAACTTCTGTTTAATGGTCGCCACATTATAATTACCTCCCTTGTTGAAGACTGTCGTCTGTAGCGCATCACGGAAACCTTGTCTTGTGGCAATATTTAGAACGCTAGTTAATTATTTCTCGCTTCAAATGTCACCAGAAAACAATTTTCACGCACCTTTCAAGAATTAATGCTTCACTCTTCTTAGAACTATTTTAAGACCGATCAGACCATTTACATGACAACCACGGATTATCGCATATCCGTACGCAATTATTTTCACTAAGCACAAAAGAGTTCCAGCCAAAAAATACATTTTTACTTAATTTTGTTTAACTGAGGTGGGAGAAAAAGCATCTACCATAGTCGCTCGTGTAAGATAGGTTCATCCCGACCCTCGCGCAGGGTGTTTTGCGGAAACTCGGTAAACTTCGTTTCCGCAAAACACCCTACGCTCGGGTCGGAATGAACCTATCTTACACGAGCGGCCATGGAAGATACTTATAATCTTCCAACCCATGCTAGATGAATAACGCGCTGTGACGCAAAATATTTTATTTCTTTTATCATACACTTTATGAGAATAATTATGATATTTAAAAAAATCCATAAACATTATCTTTACAAAAATATAGCTCCAAAACCAAAGAAAATAAAGCGTTTTTCTATGTTGTTTTTTCACAAGAAAGTCATAAAAGGTATGGTAGTAAAAAATTATCAATCATGTGTGTCCGCTCCGTATAAAAAATACGAACCCGGGTGCGCTGCGTTGCCGGTAACTCGACAAGCCTCGTTTACCTGGCAACGCAGATGCACTCGTGACGGTTATTTATATCCGGACTGGAAACACATGACAGATATTATCAGTGCGGCGGACATTCAGCGCCCGAAACGCAATGCGGTTTTGCGAATGCGGGACTCATGACACCGAGCCCCCGCCACGCCGCATTAAATAAGCGTCAACGTCTTTTTGTTGCGTAATTGGTTGATTTACATTATCACATGATTTATCATATTTATTAACATGTCAAAATATCAGTTGCTTTAATGAAAGTTCTGATGGTCTAGTGGATCAGGTGTTGTTAACAATGACATTGATTTTTAGCAAAAAGTAAAATCTTTTTGACTTGACCGTCGTGGGTTCGCACCCCACTAAAACCAACATACTTGTTTATACTATAACTGTATTTTCTCTGCAATTCCGATATGATTGAGTAAAATAAGGATGAAACAAGAGATGTTTGTCAAACATTATGCCCCCTGAGCGCCAAGTTGCCAGAAATATTTGGACAATTGAATGAAATATGCATGGACTGAAATGACAGCTGATTTGTCAT
The DNA here is from genome assembly GCF_026914265.1 of Mya arenaria. Classification (NCBI taxonomy): domain Eukaryota; kingdom Metazoa; phylum Mollusca; class Bivalvia; order Myida; family Myidae; genus Mya; species Mya arenaria. Next base: position 69,880,492 of record NC_069129.1, on the reverse strand, counting down.
TGGATGCATATGAGGCAGGTCATCTACTGGTCATACCTAATCTTCATGTCAAGTTTGATGACCATAGGTCCGGGAATTGTTGAGTTATCACTCGGACAAGCTTTGGTCTTCCAACAGACCGACCGACATGTGCAAAGCAATTATATAACCCCTCTGCTTCGAAGGGGGGCATAATTAAACTAGATGTTCACTGAAAACTGATACTTCAACTCATGCATTTAGTGACATATAAATTTCTACTGTCTACTATATAAGAAAATAAAATATGGACAATCAGAAAACCTTTTTTCAGCTTACAGTCACACTGACCTTGACCTTTGACCCACTGACCTCAAAATCAATAGGGTTCATCTGCTGGTCATGACCAATAAGCCTACCTAGTATGAGGTCCCTGGGTCAAAGCGTTCTCAAGTTATTGATCGGAAACCGTTTTTCATGTTAAGGTCACACTGACCTTGACCTTTGACCCACTGACCTCAAAATCAATAGGGTTCATCTGCTGGTCATGACCAATACACCTACCAAGTATGAGGTTCCTGGGTCAAAGCGTTCTCAAGTTATTGATCGGAAACCGTTTTTCATGTAAAGGTCACACTGACCTTGACCTTTGACCCACTGACCTCAAAATCAATAGGGTTCATCTGCTGGTGATGACCAATACACATACCAAGTATGAGGTTCCTGGGTCAAAGCGTTCTCAAGTTATTGATCGGAAACCGTTTTTCATGTAAAGGTCACACTGACCTTGACCTTTGACCCACTGACCTCAAAATCAATAGGGTTCATCTGCTGGTGATGACCAATACACATACCAAGTATGAGGTCCCTCGGTGAAAGCGTTCTCAAGTTATTGATCGGAAACCATTTGGTATTCCGACCGACCGACCGACAGACAGACAGACCGACCGACCGACCGACCGACCGACATGTGCAAAACAATATACCCCACTTTTTTCAAAAGGGGGCATAATAAGTGTTCTCAGATACATAAATGGAAAATCGTTTTGTATATGTATACACTCAGTCAAAAAAAGAAACGATACCTAGAAACTTTTACACTTTATTTCTTCTCTCTGTGACACTTTTCTGAAATATTTATTAAATTTAATGTTTAACAACCATTTAAATAGAATTTTATAACATTAGTAGAAAACTATCAATACCGGCAGATTATTTACTGATGTAACGACGATCATGCGAAAACTCTATTCACAAGTAATCAGTACATGTGTCTGGTATGTCGACCATGTGCGTCTCTAACTGCAATACAGCGACATCGCATTGAGCGAATCAGGGTCTTAATCGTCTCTTGTGGTATCGCTGCCCACTCTTCCACTCTTCCACTCTTCCACTCTTCGTTCACAAAAAGTGTAAGCTCATTAGCGTTTTGAGGATTACGCCGTCGAACACGGCGTTTCAAGACGTCCCATAAATACTCGATTGGAGACAGGTCAGGTGAGAATGCAGGCCATGGAAGAACTTTGATATTTCTCTCCTGAAGGTAGGTGGTTGAAACTCGAGCGGTGTGGCACATAGCGTTGTCCTGTTGGAACATAGTGATTGGCGTTGATGAATGGTGCAACAACTTTATCAAATATCTCATTTCGATATCGCTGTCCTGTCAGCTTACCTTGCACTTCCACTAAATGGGTTCGATAATGAAAGGATATTCCACCCCACACCATAACGTTAGGCCCCCAAATCGATCTTTCTGACGTAAACATGCGTCAGAAAAACGTTCGTTGCGTCGTCTACAGCAGCGTATGCGTCCATCAGCGTGATCCAAGCAAAACCGTGATTCGTCGCTAAATAATACGGTGTTCCACTATTGTTGAGTCCAACGGTGCTGTTGGTGTACACAATCCCGACGTTTACGTCGCAGTTCTGCTGTAATGCACGGGCCGTGTTGTGGGCGTCTAGCCCTAAGTCCATGTTCGCCAAGCCTATTTCACACCGTTTGAGCACATATCCTGGCATTGGTACGTCCAGGTTTTATACATGCGGTGGTCGTTTCCGGCAAAAATCTGTTACGTAGATTTGACGTCCTTATAAAGCGATATTGCGCATGTGTCGGTACTCGCGGCCTGCCAGATCTATGGAGATCATTTACTGTGCCAAGTGTTCGATAACGACCTGCCAGACGAGATTTTGTCACACGCGACACACCAAAACGTGCAGCGACGTCACCATGACGTGCACCTGCCTGTAGCATACCAATAGCCCGATTACGTCCATCAGTAGACAAACGTGGCATACTTGTTACGAAAGAAACCGGATATTCAATGAGTTTTCTTTAACTGTACTTAAACTCTCACACAAATCATTTGACCACGCTGACTCTAATCTAACCAATCGGCATTCGCTATTTCTTTGCTCCATTTCTCGTATACACGTTGTACCATCATAGCTCCTAAAACACGATTTCATCGAGGCAAAATGGATCAGATACCACTGAATTCGCTTCTTTTCATCCCATTTTAGTTTTTATTCCAGTTTAAAATAGTTTCTCCAGTTTGAATAAAGTTAGTGCTCAACCAAAACATGCCTGTAAAGTATATTTAATGATTATTATTAGACCATGAAAGAAGGTTTCAAAAGAGGTGCCTGATCAATTATAGATTATTTTTCTTGGCCTATGAATACAGTTTCATGCTTAACTGTCCATCAAATGTGATCCATTTTACCTCGAAGAAATCGTGTTTTAGAGATTGTATAGATACTTCTGGTGGTACAACGTGTATATTAGAAATGGTGCAATGAAATAGCGAATGTCGATTGGTTGGATTAGAGAGAACGTGGTCTAAAATACATTTTTGATTTTGTTATTTTTTTATTATTATTTTTTTTTAGTGGGGGGGGGGGGGCTTAAAATATAAAAAAGGTTAAGATAAGCCTTTTGGATATACATACAAAAAAAACTCAAATCATTAAAACATATTGGGACTTTAAGCGTAAGTTATGGGAAGAATGTATCTTACAATAATTGTTTTGACGCGCTGATTACGCCCAAAACAGAATTATGCATATGGACTCGTTTGTTGTTGTAAACTGCGTTTCAATAAATCGCATAGATTCTGCTCGTTACTTAACGGGTGTACACCAGCTTTCTTAAGCAGCGTAAGATTTACAACTAATTGACATCTTATCGAAGCGGGGCCGTAGACATTGTCGCTTTTTATCTTGTCAATTTAAGTAGGGATATAGGATCTCTGATCCAAGTGAACTTAGTGATCAATTTGTCGCTGAATGAAAATGGCTGTGGGACGCAGCCAAATGTCAGAAGCTGCCATTGCAATATTTATAATTACAGTACTTACCGTTGGTCTTTTCATTAAAGTTGTGTCTAATCATAGCCTGGACGAAAGGACTAGCACACAGGACACAGGCGTGGTACCGCTTGTACTACAGTAAAAAAAACATTCCACTATTTTAGAAAAATATATTATATTTTATTTGTTAATAATAATACTGAAGTAGTCTTTATTTTCCGATTTCATGAATTAAATGTTTAAGACTATAGGTGTTAAACGGATTTGAATTACGACTGTTTTGAATTCTATGGTGAGTTCTCAGTATGGTGCATTTCCAGAGGCGTACCTAAAGCGTTTTGAATTATACGCTCAAATATAGGGGAAGATCCAGGACTTGACGTTAAAAGGGGCGTTTGCTAGGGGCGTAACCTTTTGACTTACGCCCCTCCGTCAGAAACGAAATTTATTTGGTTTAAAGTATTGTGTGTATGGGCGGATTAACTTTTAACCAAATTGGCGCATTTTGGGCGTGTAATTTTATCTTTTCATGCTTTATTTAAATAAAATGTAAACTTGAACGCTTTAAGATGGGGGGGGGGGGCGCCGGGTGCTTCCCCCACCCCCTGGAACCACGATAGGGATATGTTAGTGGGAAGTTTACATGTATAAAAGTTATGTCATTAGTAGTTAAGTCTCAAACAGAGTTGGTTGGAGTGTCCTTCCCTTCCTTTTTGAAGATATTTGAATTAAATAACCTTCAGAGAAACCACAGTGAACTTTAAGTAGTTGAACTTTAAATGTATATAAATCCATTTAGCCCTCGATTGTTAATCCTGATTTCAAGACTAGAGCCCTTTCGAGGGAATTGAAGTTAATATGTACACCAGGGTGTGATGGAGTATGCATAGGTACGCCTTTGATTTCGTAAATGAATAGAGAAATGGATACATCTAGGCTACTTGGCTTGTCCTTGTTGTTTTCATTGTAATGTATTCCTGTTAGTAAACCAAGAATTTTTTTATGGAACATTTTATTACTCACCAATTTCAAAGTTTTGGAAATTATATTATGTCAAATTCTACAAATTGTGAAATCCGCCTTACCCAGAGTCCATGTTTGACCACAAGGTCACAAAGGTCACTTTGTTCTTCCACATGTTGCCTTAACAACGCTCTCGTGGAAGCTGGTTTTACTTTCTTCTCGTCATATTCCATGTCTAAAACTCATAACAAATATCGTTTGTAAACATGCTGCGTCTCTATTTTACCTTCTCATTATAATATTAGAATGTTTGAATTTTTCTTATATACATGTGTTGAATAACTTAATGCTTCTATATCCCATCATTACTAACTGAATACATCAGGTTAACGCCAAAACGTGTGACGTTTAAGAATGTAAGTAAAACCCTAAAATGAACTTACCTTCTAGATCATTAGGTCCGACTGTCGAAATGACAATTCACTTCCAAGTGGCTACTTTCGTTTTATATTTTCAAAAAACAGACCTATTGGTCATCGATATATAATCACCACATACGTCAAATGTATTTATAGTGAATATAAGATGATCAATTAATTTACATTTTCAAAAAATATATATATCATATATACATATAACATAATCCAGCAAAGAGCTGCACAAGCTCATGTTTGATTTCACCTGAAATAAAGGGGGACATGTATATACAAATATCGACTTTACGAGTGGATATTACAGAAGTGGTAATTTATACGGAATTTATCTATCGTGTTTTCTAAAATTGATCAAAACGAAACATGCCGAGTTTTTATTATTGATTTTAGGAAACGAGTTTAATAAAATTCACAATGACCACTCATGTTATATATTACTGAAAGTCTATAAGTATATTAAACTTAAACACGAAGTGAGAGCCATCGGGCGTTCAACGACTGCGGGTTATAAATCATGTTTAAGAAAAAAAATATGTTCATGGACGATGTAACCGGCTTATATTTTCTACCGGATATTGTTTTTTTAGGCGACCGATTGGCAAGATGCTGCTGTAGGCTTGTTATTGTATCAATATAATGTATGGATAAAAACATATATATGATTATATGCATAAACAAGACAAAAGACATAGACCACCTAGTGGTTGAATTCATTTCAATTAAATATCTTCATTTCCGCATTAGAATACAACCTACATTTTCAGCCAATGGTATTGCAGATAGGAAACCATTACGTAGTAGACTTAATCATTACGAATTTCAATTTTCGCGCGTGAATAAAGGTCCGCCTACTGCCAATCATCCGATTCACAATCCTTGTGTCAGAGTTTGCGTCAGACAATGTATTAGCCAATGAGGTTGTATTCTAAGTCAGTTAGATGACCTGAAGTGAATTCTTATTGATTAAGAAGGACTCGTTCGCTGCGCTCACTCCGCCCATTCTTATTCATTAAGAAATTCACTTCATGTCATCTAACTATAACTTAAATACAACCTACTTTTACAGCCAATGAAATTGCAGATAGTCTATCATTAAGTACTAGGCTTAATCATTAAGAATTTCAACTTTCGCGGGTGTTTAAAGGTCCCTCCACTGCCACTCATCCGATACACAATCCCTGCGTCAGATTTTTGCGTTGACAATGTGTCAGCCATTGAGGTTTTAAGTCAGTTATATGACCTAATTTAAAATATTAATAATTAAGAACGGCTCGTTTGCCACGCTCACACCGCCCATTCGTAATCATTAAGATGAAGATTCATGTCATCTAACTATTACTTAAAGAATGCACTTGTATTAATATCAATTTATTGCATTTACACTAAATAAGTTAACATGATACGTCATTTTCTTTTGCATAATAATCCATATTGTACTAACAATCAGTCCCCCATGACTACGGCTATTATAATTTCCAAAACGGAGATAGTACTGTTTTATGGAAGTACAAAACAGGATAATCGACAAGAAATAAGCTGGGGCAACAACAGCAGGCAATCCTGATGTCAGTATCATTTTCGAGTAATGGAGTTAAAGGTGCACCCATGTGTTAAAGTGCAAAAATATTTTCATCTAACAATGTCCTCAGGTTTACTGGAATTGATGGCAAAGTATATTATTATCCGAATACTCGGGTACCATAATTTTTTCAACATTACACTTTACACTTTTTGAACAGTATGAATACAAATCTTAAACACACATGATGGAAATACAGTTGATTGTAGATTCTAAAATAATCAACATAGGCGTCCGTAATAACCCTATTTTCTCACATATCTGCCTCATGTGACTACACTTATTATTTAACATTTTTTATCCCATAGCGTTATTATTCCGTGTTCCGTTCCATGTTCCGTTTCAGCTGTAATTCGAGCAAACACATAACGCTTTGATAACACTGAAAATATTCATGATATTGTAGCATCGTTACCGCTAACGTTGTCTTAACGTTATGCGTAATGTTATCGCAATGTTATGAATGTAGATTTTTTTTACGTTGTGACAACATAACTTTGGCATCCAATACACAACCTCCATAGAACGTTGTTTCTTTTAGAATAAAACATTGTTGATGATGATTATAATTGCCTCAAATAATAAGTTTTTCACTGAGGTAAAAATCAACCAAAGGTCATGGTCAACAAAATATTATCCTGTGTAATATCTGAACGTTGTGGCAACTATACAACTAACGTTGTATTAACGTTATATATTACGGTGTCCTAACGTAAGGAAAGTTGAGTTTTCTTCAAGTTGGGACAACGTTATTTTGGCAACTAATACACAACCTTCATTCAACATTAATACACGTGGGTGGGTGTTGTAAACAAAACGAACAGAAAAAGTCAAATGCAAAAGTAAAAATATATGCACACACATAACGGATCATGTATTATCTTGTTCAATGAAATCAAATAATGTTTAGTTTATTCTTCACTAGCTCGAGCAAGATGCACATGTCATACACGCTCGACCAATAATTAAGTGCATGATTTAGAACGCTAAATTAAAGTATACCTTATTGGTGAGGCTATGTCTGAGATTGACCAACTTTACAAATATAATACTGAACTTAAAGACTCGATGAATTACATTACCTCCCAATCCATCAGAAACAATTTAGTTTTTAGTAATATGGCCGAACTGCCAAACGAGAGACCATCACAAACGGAAGACATATTAAGAGGATTTATTACACAAGAAATGCAAATTGAAGGAGACACAGTGAATAGCTTTAAGTTTGAGCAGCGTGTCCACCGAACTGGCCAGCCAAACAGGGGCGGCAAAAGAAATATCGTTGCGAAATTTGCATTCTTCAAGGATAGAGAAACGGTACGGAGAGCCCGGGACGCATTGAAAGGCACGCATTTTTTGTAAATGAGCAGTTCCCGAAGGAGATAAAAGATCGCCGGAAAGCACTTATGCCAAAGGTCCGGGCGGCCATCAATCAAGGAAAGAGAGCGTGGATAAGCTACGACACCCTATTCATTGACGGGAACCCGGTACGCGATAGTTCAGTTTTGGGTCACGGGGCCCAGGGGGACGGTAACCAGGGGCGTGGCGGAGCGGGACGAATAGATGGAAGGGACGGTAACCAGGGACGTGGTACAGCGGGGAGGGCTGACGGAACTGGCGGATACCAGACAGGCGGGGACAACAGGATGAATTCCAAGCAGGGGCGCGGCGGCTCAGGGAGGAACGACCAAATAAGCATTGATCCGGTGCGTAGTGGACAGGAACCAAAGGGCAACAGAAGCGGCGACCAACCTAGGAACGGCGACGAGTAGCGGGGCGGGGGGCAGGTGTGAATGTAGTGTCATGGAATATAAATGGCCTTACACGTGATAAATTAACTGATTCAGATTTTTTGAATAAGTTGTGCAATTATGATGTAATATTTTATATGAATCATGGGGCAATTTGGATTCTTGCTATGATATTAAAGGTTATAAATGTTTTAATTTTTACAGAAAGTTTCAACATAAGCGGGCTAAACGATGTAGTGGCGGTCTCGTATTATACATTAAGAACTCGATTAAAAAAGGAGTTGACATAGTTTTGAATAGACAGGATACTATTGTGTGGTTAAAGCTATCTAAAGATTTCTTTTATTTTGATAGAGATATATATTTAGCTGGGCTTTACATATGGCCAGAAAATTCACCAGCATATAATATTGTTTGTGTGTGGTAAATTTCTCAATTTTATAGATTATGAAGATTATGTGTCCGATTCTGTATTGTCCAGATGTTCTACTGATAATGTAAATAACCAGTTTGGGTTAAAATTATTAGATTCATGTAAATCCACTGCATTGCGTATAGCTAACAGTCGGTTATTTCACGAGACGGAATCATTTACTTTCATGAGTCACGTGGGATTAAGTGTTATAGATTATTTGATTATGAAAGAGCATGATTTTCATTGTATTGATAAGTTTAGTGTCGACTACTTAAGTGAATGGTCTGATCACTGTGCACTGGCATTTGTTATAAAAACAAATAGTGCTGTTAGTTTCGCGGAGCCACAATCAGAGCGTATAAAAGTACAATGGGATGAAAATTTGAAAAATGACTTTCGCCGTGGGCTGTTTGGCAAATTGACCGATTTTAATAATTTGATAAATAATATTGATGTGCAAAATGCCGAAAGTATTGAAAATATTGTTTACAATTTTATAAGTTTAATTAGAGGCATCGCAGACCCGTGATTTAGTAAAAAGTATTCGGGGTAGTAATCCAAACCGCCCACAAAATAGTCATTTTAAAAAGTCTGATTGGTTTGATTTAGAGTGCCGCGAGGCAAAATCGTTGTATAAAAATGCTTTATATGTATTCAACCGTAGCAAAAATGAAGTTAACAGGTTAAACTATAAACTAGCCTACAAGCGTATGGTTAAGAGAAAACGTAAAATGTATGAAAATAAAAAAAGATAAAAGAAATAGAAAGACTAAGACACTCTAAGCCTCGTGATTTTTGGAAATTATTTTAAAAGCCTAAAACAGCTATAGATAACAATGTTTCTATTGAGGATTTTTCAAGTATTTTTCATCATTGCAAAATGATATACCTTCTGCTGAAAACTATGAGGCGGGCGAATTTATCAACAACCATGATTTTGAAAATTTAAATTGTAGGTTTGAGGAACTAGATAACCCTATTACATATGAATAAATTTTAAAGGTCATTAAATCACTTAAGAGGGGAAAAGCTTTTGGAGGCGACCAATTATTAAATGATTATTTTATCGAGTCAGTTGATATTCTGTCGTCGCATCTTGTTGATTTATTTAATGCTATTCTCGATTCGGGTTATTTTCCCCGAGAGTGGTCTAAAGGCATTATCGTACCAATTTATAAAAAAGCGACCCTTGCAATCCAAGTAATTACCGGGGTATAACGCTTGTCAGCTGTTTTGCAAAGATTTTTACCGGTATATTGATTAAACGAATAAACACCTGGGCAGAAAATAATGACATACTGAGCGATTCTCAATTTGGATTTCGAAAGGGTCGGTCTACTACAGATGCTATTTTTGTCTTCAATGCAATTGTGCAAAAACTGTTAAATGATAAACAAAGATTGTACTGTGCCTTTATTGATATGAAACGCGCCTTTGATAGTGTTAGTTTAAATAGCCTCTGGTTGAAGTTATATAGATCAGGAGTTGATGGAAAAATGCTCAGAATTGTTAAAAATATGTATGCAAATGTCAAATCATGTGTAAAAAAATGTAGTTCGCTTTCCGAATATTTTGAGTGTGCTGTCGGCCTTAAGCAAGGGGAGATAATGTCCCCGATATTATTTGCCCTTTTCGTTGATGACCTTGAGCTATGTTTAGAAGGCGATCCGCTATGCAGACTTACGATTGACGATATTACCATTTTACTGATGTTATTTGCTAACGATATGGTAGTTTTTGGTAAAACTGTTGATGAATTACAAAATAGTCTAAATACGTTACATGAATACTGTATCAAATGGGGCCTAGAAGTTAATATAGATAAAACGAAGGTCATGGTTTTTCGTAAAAGGGGCAGAGTTCATAACAATGAAAAATGGCTATACAACAATAAGTACATTGAAACGGTTGATAATTTTAATTATCTTGGTACTGTTTTTAATTTTACTGGATCTTTTGTTTTGAACCAAGAAACTATTGCAGGAAGGGTCTTAAGGCACTAAATGTACTTATTAATAATACTAAATATTATAATTTCAAACCAAGCGTTCTTTGCCAATTATTTGACGCTTTTGTAAGTGCCACGTTGAATTATGGATGTGAAGTGTGGGGGTTTTCCAAATCAAAAAAAATTGAGCGTATTCACTTGAAGTACTTGGGGTTAAAACGAGCTCATGGAATATGGCCGTTTATGGGGAATTAGGTAGATACCCATTATATGTAAATAGATATGGTAGAATTATAAAATTTTGGTGTAAGACTATTTCTTCAGATAATATTATTATAAATAAGCTATAAAATGATATGTTAGGCAGTCTTGCTAACCGTAATAATTGGGCTAATGATGTAAAAACTTTGTTAGATAACTATGGTTTTTCTTATGTGTGGTTAAACCCAAACTCTGTTAATTTGAAAAGCTTTCATATTGTGTTTAAAAATAGAGTGCTCGATGTATTTAAACAGTCATGGTTTGAAAATGTTAACAACAGTAATACCCTATGTACTTACAAATACCTTAAGGAACACTTTGGAATTGAATTTTATCTAGATGTTTACCAAATAAGTTAAGAATGGCTTTGTCTAAGCTAAGATTGTCATCACATAAATTACATATTGAAACAGGAAGATATGGCCGTAATAGAATTGAAAGGGCTGATCGTAATTGTATTTTGTTTAACTCTAATGATATAGAAGACGAATACCACTTTGTCATAATATGCCCTGTGTATAACAATATCAGAAAGGAGTTGATAAAAACAATCTATGTTAGAAACCCAAGTATGTACAAATTTGTTGAATTAATGAAATCTCAAAATATAGTCGAAATAAGAAATCAAAGTAAATATATAAACCAAGCATTTCTTTTAAGAAATTCTGTGATCAATAATATGATCTAGCCTATATAAAAATATATGACATTAGCCTCCCAAATCCCTATTATCCTGGTATTTCATATATTAAGCATTTACATTTAGTTTAGATATTTACCATTTGTATAAAATAATAAGCAATATTATGTTTTATCCGTGTTTACTTTTTTTTCTCTTTTCGTTTTATTTTGCCATCATTTTGTATCATTGTGACCATAATAATTATTATTTGATATATCATGTTTTGTCAAGAAACTGTTATTTACATGTTTACGACAATAAACTACTCTGTCTGTCTGTCTGTCTGTCTGTCTGTCTGTCTGTCCTTATTTTTTATATCATTAATCATAATTTGAATGGTAATTAGGGGAGTATAGATAAGAATAAATTTTGGCACTAACGTTGTGACAACGTTATACAATAACCTTATCATTACACAACCTTATACAACGTATACTAATGTGTTTGCTGGTATATTTAAGGAATAAATTGCGGGGTTGATGTCATTATCGGGGTATGAGCGCAAATGGGCTGGTCAAAGTGTGTGGAGTCCGAAGCCCGCATATTCATTCCTTATATTTACAACAATAGTTCATTATTTCATTCAAGAACTGTTAAAAACATACTTTAATTCATTTAAAAAAAACTTTTCAGTAATGCTTTCTTCCCCATTCTGTAAATAGAACGACCCGACTGTAACCGGAAACATTTATTTCAAATGAAGTCACAATAACGCAGGAAAAGATCAACCACTTGAAATCACTTTTAAACGTAAAATTGAAACACTTATGGTGGTAATGCATTTAAAATATAATAAATTAACACTTTTTAAAAATGTTGATTTTTGTTTTACGGGACCTGCTGACAATATAAAAGATTCAAGATTCAACTTATTTATTAAGTAACTTGAACACAAAGTGTTCCTCATTACATGATAGATATACTACATTCAATTAAACATATATTCAACGATAACAGTATAGGTTTGAAATCTCAGACTTTAACATTAGATACTTTTACATTTCACTTACACAGTGAGGATGGACTAACAACTAATTAGTAAATATTTATATAATAATTTTCATGATGAAAGCTAGATTTTTAAAGATATATTATGGTATGCAAAAAAAGCCAAAATGTATACCTTAATAAAGATCATGAAACAATATTTACAATGTTATGACGACATTCAAATGCTTTAGAAATAAATTTGCACAAATTAAGCTGTTCGGAATAATTCGTATCTTGCATAAGAACAATAAATTTCATCATAATTGGCCTAGCGATATATTCTCTTCTTAAATACATTCTACGTAAATCATCATATACGTCACAAACACAAACAGAATGAAACTCATCTTCAATGTCACCATTATTACATATGGTGCAATAACGTTCATGATGATCAATTCTGTTATTTCCATAACGACCAGTTTCAATACGTAACAGGTGAGACGAGAGTCTCAATTTAGTTAGAGGAATTCTATACTTTGAAGAAAATTTATCCAGATACATAGATCGTTCGAAAGAAGTTTTAAAATGTTTGTAAGTACACGAGACTGGGCTGTTATGTATAGAATTATACCAAGATTGTTTAAATTGATCAATAAGGCGTTCTTTAAAAACTAAATAGAACGTATTCACATCGACACAGCTAGGGTTTATCCAAACATTTGAAAAACCAGTTGTGTAAAGCAACAGTTTTACATTACTAGCCCAATTAGCTTTCCCTTTCGCACAATCTGTTAAAAGATTATTATACAATGTACTAACGATAATATTAACGCTATTTAGTGTTTTACACCAAAATTTAATAATTCGTGTATGTCTTGTTAAATACAATGGATATTTTCCTAGTTCACCATAAATTGACACTGTCGATGTGCACTGTTTAACATGTAACAATAATTTACAAAACTTCAGATGAACCCTTTCAATTTCCTTATTTTTTCCAAATCCCCAAATTTCACAACCGTAATTAAGAACTGATGAGAAAAATGCATCAAACAGTTGGCATACTGTACTTGGTTTTAAAGGCTTATTTTTAACATTTGAAAGAAGGACATTAAGAGCCTTTAAACCTTTAGCAGCAAGTGTCGATTGATTCAATATAAAACTTCCTGTATAATTAAACACCGTTCCAAGATAATTGAAATTGTCAACAACTTCTAAGTTACAGCCATTGTACATCCATTTTTCAGCAATTTTTCCAGAGCCTCGTTTTCTAAACACAACTATTTTACTTTTATCTGGATTAACTTCTAATCCCTTTCATTTACAATATGAATTCAACAAATTTAAGCTTTTTTGCAAATCTTCCGGGGATTGTCCCATTATAACCATATCATCTGCAAATAATATAAGTATGAAAGATATTTCTTCTAAAGTAATACCGGAGTCAATACTATCAAATAAATACAACTCCAGATCTTCTAAAAATAAAGAAAACAATATCGGAAACATGACTTCACCTTGCTTTAAGCCTATAGAACATTCAAAGTAATCAGAAAATGAGCTACACTTCCTTACACTTGCTCTTACCTTAGAGTACATATCGCGTATAATTTTCAACGTTTTTCCTCGAACACCTACATTATATAACTTAACCCAAAGACCATTTATATAAATACTATCAAAGGCTTTCTTAAAATCTATAAATGCACAGGCTAAGCGTTTATTTTCATTCAAAAATTTACTTATAGCAGCATTCAGCACAAAAATTGCATCAACTGTTGAGCGACCTTTTCTAAAACCGAATTGGGCATCACTTATGATATCATTATTTTCAGCCCAATCTGAAATACGTTTATTAAGTATTCCTGTAAATATTTTAGAGAAACAACTGACAAGCGTTATACCTCTATAGTTATTTACATCAAGGTGGTCTGTTCTCTTAAACTAAGGAACTATAATACCTTCCATCCATTGGTCGGGAAAACACCCGGTATGAAGAATACCTTTAACATTTAACAATTTGTCACCGGCGACAGCTTTATTGTTCTTTAATACTTTTGTAATATTTTCAATTTCCTGCACAGTGATTGGAGTATCAAGCTCTTCAAAAATACAATCATTACTATCAAAATCATGATTATTACAGAAATTCTCTGCATTTACATTTGATGCATTTGGCATATCATCGTTCAAAGTTGAAAAATAGCGAAAGAATTCATCAGTGCTAATATCATTACTATTAGATTTCTTTTTACTGAAATGTCTCCAAATATCTTTTGGTTTACAGTGCCTTAGCTTTTCAATTGCCTTTATCTTATTAATTTCACAACGTCTTTTCTTCTTTTTAACAAGGCATTTATAAAGCTTTTTATTTTCACAAAATGATCGCCTATTAATTTCATTTTTACTACTATTATATTTATTCAGTGCATTGATATACAAACGTTTGGCATTAAAGCATTCTCATCAAACCAGTCAGCCTTTTTACATACGCCTTGATCAACAATGGGCTTATCGGTTACAATGGTAGTTTTTGAAAACAAAGGCTCTGCTACAGAATTAATTACATCTGTAAATGTTTTTATACAATCATTAACTGCAAATGCAACTGCAACACGACTATCAAATGTAACATCATTTACAATTGAGTTGAACACGGGCAATTTTGCAATAATATTGTGTCGTAAAGTGTCAAAAAGTGCATCCTTCCATCGAATACTAGATTTGACATATTCGTAAGAATTATATAATAGATCATGACCAATAGGTATGCTAAAATAAATCGGGGCATGATCTGCCCACTCGTTAAATACACCAATGGTAAAATTCTGTGCTAAATTAAAATCATGTTCACTTAACAGTAAATAGTCAATAACACTGGCACCTGTTGAACATACATATGTGAAATCCCCATTATGAAAATCGTTACCTAATCTACCATTAGCAATGCGAATTGAACATGATTTACATAAATACAATACAATAAATACAATATTCATTTATTTGTAATATAAGGCCTCCAGCCCAAAATACATTCAAACAAGATTTTTCTATAAGAGTGATGCTATACAAACTGTTAAACAATAATATACACAAAATGAGAATATTAATACAAATGCAAACATAAAAATTATTATTATATAGTTGATCAGTTGTAACATAACCTACACTCTTTTTCTATAAATGTAAAGCTATACGATAAATATATTGTTGAATAATGCATAGAATAAGGATAATAACACAAATCCAAAATTAATAACTATTATATAGTTGATCAGTTACAACATGGTACATAACTTAATGCTATTCACAAAATACAAAATGAAAATATTAATACAAGTGCAAACAATAATTCGTATATAGATCTAGATCATCAGTTGCAACATAATACATATAAACTACACTCGCAATTTAGGTAGCATTAGCTCGACACGTACGTATATGCATGCATACATTGGGATAGTAAATTAAAACTAAAAGCATTTATAACAAGATACACATAACAATGAATTAAGAATTAAGATTTGTTTCTTAATTCGAATCCCAGTTTAATAAACTTTGCTAAATTACAGATGCTCTCTTTTCTTGTGTCCGCCATTATAGTTCTAAACCTTTCACGGCTATTTACAACTGTATCAACTTCATCGAAATTCAAATAATTGTCTCTTAGTTCGCAATACTTAGGACAGTCAATTAAAAAGTGAACTTCGTTTTCAATCACGTATACGTTACGTTCGAGACAAAAAGTACAGAATCTAAATTCTCGGTCGATATTAGAATGTCTTCCAGTCTCTATTTTTAAATCGTGACTACTGCACCGAAAGTTTGCAAGGGCACGTTTACACATATATGGTAAATTTAATGACAAGTAACACTTGGGAGCCACAGTTGTTTTATAAATGCTATAACACAATGCCTTCGGTGAACTGCTAATATCTGATAGTATCTTCTGTCTGGAACAGTCTGAAACTCTAGTTTTGAACAATGTTAGGAGACCGTCGGGGTTGCCTACACCATTAGCGGTCCATGCATAACCAAAGCCAAAACGAAACAACAGGCGTTTTACATGCGTTGCCCACGTTGTACGTCCCTGCTCATCCAAGTTTCTAAGCATTGCGTAACACTGCTTCGGTAAACGTTCTTCCTACATAACTGTTAGTTTGAGCCAATAGTTTACACAGCGTGTCATGTAGCTGACGTTTAGAGGAAAAAGTCAGCTACGTTGCGATTTAAACACGATATCCTTTTACAAAATAACGTGTGCACTTTTTCAATCTGATTACATGTTTCATAGCCCCAGATTTCAGCTGAATACACGAGAATGGGTTTTACCATGGCGTCAAATAATTTGAATGCATCTGAAAGACTAAAATAGCCAAACTGCTTCTGGTACGTGTAAATCATATTAACAGCTTTAGTTGCTTGTAATGATAATACGTCTTTCGTCTTTGTCCATGATAGTTTAGGAGTAAAATAAGCTCCTAGATATTTATAACAGTTAACCACTTCGATGCCGTTACCATTGTATGTCCACTTTTCATAATGTCTTAACGGTCCACCGTTTCTGAATACAATTATTTTAGATTTGTCAAGGTTAATCCTCATACCAGTTTCAGCGCAATAATTACTGATTTCATTGATCTGTCTCTATAGCTTAATTACCGTATCAGCAAAACTCGAAACGTCGTCCGCAAACAAAAAACAATATAATTCTCCCGATTCTTGCGATACAATTATACCATTTTGACATTGTCTATTTAAATACTTGACAAGGTCGTTAATATAAAGATTAAAAATTATTGTTGAAGTCACACATCCCTGCTTAGTCCCAATTTGGCATTCAAAGGACTCAGTAAGTCCCGTTAAGGAGGTCCCGGTAACCTTAACACATGATTTGAGCTGAGAGTAAATACTCTTAAACAACGTCATGAATTTACCGTCAGCTTTTATACCCTTTCGCTGCAGGCTTTCCCACAGTTTACGGTGCACACAATTGTCAAACGCCTTAAGATAATCAACATAAAACACATATAGGCGACCTTTCCGTTTGCTAATATACTTTTGGATAATAGATTGCAAATTAAAAATATTGTCTGTCGTGGAGTAATTTCTGCGGAACCCGGCTTGACTTTCATCAATAATGTTATTTGATTCCGCCCAGTTTGTTAATCGGTTTGCAAAAATCTTCATGAAAACTTTGCTAATACTATTACCCACTGAAATCGCCCTGTAATTGTTAGGGTCAGTTTTTGTACCTTTTTTAAAAACCGGTGTTATAATACTTTCAGCCCAGACTGATGGGTATTGACCGGTGTTCAAAATGTTATTAAACAACTTGTTTAGGTAGGGTAGGGTAATATGGATTGTGCTTTTAAGCATTTCTATGCATACTCCGTCCACACCGGAAGCACAACCGCTCCGGAGAGAATTAACGCTGCTCACGATTTCGTCATCGTCATTATCAAGCATTACGTCATCAACTTCTATGTATAAGTTATTGAACATATCTGGATTGTCTCTTGTTTCCGTGTTATCAGTAAATAACTCCCTGAAATAGTGTAACCAAGTCTCTCCCTCAATGGGCACGGATTTACAAATCTTTCTAACTGAGGACTTAATACAATTCCAGAAAAAGTTAGCGTTTTTCCGATTTTGAATCAGCTCATTACGCATGTTACTTTCATACAAAAGTTGTTTTGCTCGGCAAAGGTTCTTAAAGCATCGTTTATTGGATAAATATACTTCTAAATCAGATTTAGAATGGGAATGCCTGAATTTCCGCAAACTGTTGTATTTCAGATATTTAGAACGCGTGCATTCTGAGTCCCACCACTTTGGCTGATCGTTCATTGCGCTAGTGCCGCGTGAACTGCTATTTGTACGAGCTTTCGACTTCATGTTAACACCAGCATTTTGTAGTATGTCTATGAAGCTATTAACACTTCCGGCAATGTTTTCGTCACGTATATTGTTCATAAAAGGAGTAAATGACGATGCAAATGCTTGAACAAAATTCTCGCGAAATGTTTCATTCCATTTATAAGTATGAAATGCGGTGAGATTTCCATTTGATTGGCTATCAGTTACTTGATTCTCGAAACGCGTTCCGAGGGATAATACGCAAGTTAATGGAAAATGATCCGAATAATCGCAATCTTCCACTCCGAAATCTCTGATAATATGGAATAAGTCCGTTGAGGCTATAATGTAGTCCACAACACTGGATCCCCCATTTGCCGTGCACGTAACGTTACCGACCAGGTCCCTAAACAGCCTTCCATTTAGAATGTGAATTCCTAATGTACAACACAGTGCGATGAGCGAAACCCCAAACTTATTGCATTTCTCATCGCAGTTACGGCGCTGAATATTAAACGGGTCACTAGGGTAGTCGACGTCAGCGTTGAAAACGTAATTAATGTCGTCATCGGGGATAATGTCTTGTAAACTACCGATGCGAGCGTTCATATCACCGGCCACCATGAGAGCGACGTCACCAAGATCCGAAATAATGCACGTTAATTTCTCTGACAGTATGTCGATGCCGTTAGATACGTCGTTGTCGTAAATTGGAGAGTTCTCAGGCGCGACGTAACAACAGAAAAGAACAACACTTTTTTGCAGCATGGAAATAAGTTTATCAATATAAAGCACAACGCATTCCTGGAACTCTGGGTAGATACGTTTAATAAGACCAGCAGCACACAGCTCGTTTTTCACGAAGACCGTAACTCCTCCGGATCCTCGCACACATTTGGAAGTCCTTGGACAGTCAAAGTTTGTGTACCCAGGAAGGAGATTTTCAAAACTGTCGTTTACGGTTTGCCACGTTTCGTACAAACTAATTATATCATGACGTTTGCAAAATGTGATAAACTCAAGATTTCCTGAGTATTTTCTTAATCCTTGGATATTTAAAGAACAAATGTTTAAAACGTTGTATTTACAGCATTTTGGGCCTTGACCGGAATCCTATTTACTCGCAAGAATAGGACTTTTACTGTCTTTACAGTAGGTGTACATTTTACCATCAACAACCAGTTTATCTAACTTAAAGTAAGCCAGTTTCCCGGAATCAATGCACTCTTTGAAGAAGGGAAATAAATCGGTTCTTGCTTTTGATATTCTCTGAGGGAGATCTTCTGATATGCGAAACGGTAGGTTTGTCGACTTACGTTTCGTGCGGAATTTAGACAGGACGGTTTTCCTGTCTATGAAGTTTGCAAAACGGACAAGTACTGGTCTAGGGGATTGTTTTCCGGGTAAGCGATGCATGTCTTCAAAACTCATGTTTGAATTGTCAATGCCAAGGTCGTCTCTGACGAGTTTGCGCACGTTGTCATCTAGTTCAGCTGCTGTCTCATTTGATGATTCTGCGACGTTAAAAAGTTTCAGATTATTTTTCTTTAATATACATTTTCTTAGTAAGTGTATTCACCTCAGCAGATAGCTTTATATTATGTTCTTTCAATACTAAGTTTTCTTTTTTGAGATCTGCTACAGATATTTCGAGAGTATCGAACTTCCGGTCCATGTTTTTAACATCACGCCGGATTTCAAGCAAAATTTCCGTCATAGTAAGCTCAGATCCAGGCTCCGAGTCGCTCACATCTGTGTCCCCATGCAGGTCTTCGGAAAGACCCGCTAAGGACTCCACATCACGGCTGTTTCCGGTTTGAAGCCACGTACTAACGGACGACTGAGACAGTGGTAGCTCAGACCTCCGAGTGGCGCGATCCCCTCGCGCTGACGGCTGCTGTTGGAAGTCAGGTCCTCCCATGGCCCCGGCGGTGGATACCGACGGGGGGTCCGTTGCTGAAGTGCTGGCTGCGCGTCGCTGCCTTCCACGGCCACGGGCGGTAGCTGGCCTGGGGTTAGGTTCCACACCCTCAGGCAACAAAAGGTAAAATACTAGTATACTCACACTATCCGTATGTACTCTTTGCACCTGGTTGGCAGTACTTCTTAACCAGAGTGGTGACATCCATCCTAATCCAGGCCCTGCAGATCACTCATCACGATCATCGTTAGATTTGTCCCATAATTTATCCTTGGTTCATTACAATGTCCAAAGCATATTACCAAAACTTGACATAATCAAAGCTGAACTTCTAGACTTCGATGTTTTAGCGTTTTCGGAAACTTGGTTATCACAGTCAGTTGACACCAACAATATTCTTCTTCCACATTTTCAGGCTCCTGAACGCAAAGATCGGGCAACCAACAATTATGGAGGTGTTATTTTATATGTCAAGGAAAATATATTTTATAAGAGGAGATTTGATCTAGAAGTTCTGGACACTGAATGCATTTGGATCGAGTTGGCTATTAAACCTAACTTGAAGATGCTTGTTGGATTGTTTTATCGACCCCCAAACACTTCTGCTGTCTTGGATTCACGTATTGAGGAGTCTATTGACACGGCTGTAAACACTGATATTTCTAACATTGTTTTGGTGGGTGATTTTAACTTGAATGCTACTCCATATTGTATCAGTCCTAAAATAGTGTCTTTATGTCAGCAATATGGTCTTACCCAATGCATTGATGAGCCCACTCATTTTACCGAACATTCTTCGTCTATTATTGACCTGGTATTTTTAAAAAATACTAGAAGTTTGCTTCTCTGTGAAGTTGGAGATCCCTTGTTTGATCAACAAGTTCGCTATCACTGTCCCACTTTTGTCTTCTTTAAGTTTTGTAAGCCAAAGTTAATTTCTTATCGTCGTCTTGTATGGCTGTATGACCGTGGTGATTACAATACATTTAGAGCACACCTCGAAGATTTTGATTGGGACTTGATTCGCTCCAATGATCTTAATACATGAGTTTCTCGTTTTACTTCTACTATTCTTGATGGTGCCAAGCGCTATATACCTAATCGTATGATCACAATCAGACCTCAAGAACCCAGATGGATTTCATCGGATATCAAGAGGCTCATTCGTCGTCGCAAACGCTTATATAAAGAGGCGAAGAGGTCAAACATACCATCTTCATGGAGGAAATTTAGAGAGCTACGGAATCTTATTATTTCTAAAATTAGAGAAGCCAAGGCTTTGCATATTGACTCTATCTCTAAATCTCTACTCGAAAAGAAACATTCCAAAGGCTGGTGGTCTACCATTAAACAATTCATGTCCCCTAACTCTGGTTCTCTTTCGATTCCACCTTTAGTTGTTGAATCTGGTATTATTCATAGCAATGCAGATAAGGCTGATGCTTTCAACACTTTTTTCGCCAATCAAACACATCTCACAGAGCCTAACAGTGAACCTGTACCACCGACTTACCATATATCCTCCCTACTATCAACAGTCGGTTTTAGACCCTCGGATATAGAGCCTCTCCTTCGTTCTTTGCCACTAGGGAAAGCTGTAGGTCCAGACACGATTAATAATCGTGTTCTTATTGAACTATCTGCCGTCCTCGCAAAACCACTTAGTGATATTTTCAATTATTCGATGTCTATTCCATCCTTTCCTGATTCCTGGAAGATTGCTAATGTTTGCCCTATCTTTAAGAAGGGTGAGTCTAATCTTGTCGCTAATTATCGACCTGTATCTCTACTTGACTCACTTGGCAAAGTCTTTGAACGTGCAGTCTATAAGCACTTGTTTAACCATATTGTAGACAACAATATATTGACGGATTTTCAGTCTGGCTTCCGACCATGTGATTCAACTGTGAATCAACTATCTTTTATATATAACAGCTTCTGTGAAGCACTTGACAACGGTAAGGAGGTGCGTATCGTATTTTGTGATATAAGTAAAGCCTTCGACCGTGTCTGGCATAGAGGCCTTCGTTCGAAATTGCATGCTATTGGCGTCCGAGATCATTTGCTTCACTGGCTTGGTAGTTACCTAAAACACCGCAAACAACGTGTTATACTTCAGAATTCTTCGTCTTCCCTTCGTTACATTAAAGCAGGTGTTCCTCAAGGTTCCATTTTAGGACCCTTGCTCTTTATCATTTATATTAATGACATTGTTCGCGACATCGAAGCTAACATCAGTCTTTTTGCTGATGACACTAGCCTATCTATGGTAGTCGATACCCCTAACAATACTGCTTCTGTTCTTAACTCGGACTTACAGAAGATAAGCCGTTGGGCCGATACTTGGTTAGTCTCCTTTAATCCCCAGAAAACCAACTCAATGATGATTTCCAGGAAACTCCACCGAATCCTACATCCCCCTTTGACTATGCTTAACCATAACATTTCAGAGACTTCCTCCCATAAACACCTCGGTATGTTTCTTTCTAGTGACTGCTCCTGGTCTGCCCATATTGATTATATCAAAGACAAAGCATGGTCCCGTGTTAATATTCTACGTTCGCTCAAGTTTACTCTTGATCGTCTCACCCTTGAGACAATTTATATGACCTTTATCCGACCATTGCTTGAATACGGCGATATTATATTTGACAACTGCACTGCAGGGGAAAAGCAGGAACTTGACAAAATACAACACGAGGCTGCGAGAATCGTCACAGGTGCAACAAAGCTAGTTTCTATTGATAAACTTTACAGTGACCTGAACTGGCAGCCCCTTTCAGTTCGCCGCACCAACCACAAACTTATTTTTATGTTTAAAATCAAATCCAATATTAGTCCTATATACCTTGTTAATCTCATTCCTTTACGCCCAGCCGTACCTAGGTACAATCTTCGAAACTCTTCGGATATTCCACTTATACATTGCAGATCCACACTATACTATAACTATCTTGTTCCGTCTGCCATTCGTGCTTGGAATACTCTCGATTCAAGTTTCAAGTCCGCTGACTCAATACAAAGTTTTAAAAGGCTGATTAGTAATACTCCTAAGGTTCCTCATTATTTTAACACAGGACCTAGGCGTTTACAAGTCCATCACACTAGGCTTAGGCTAGGCTGTAGTCTACTTAATTATGATCTTTACCGGAAGAATATTGTTTCCTCACAAGCTTGTCTCTGTGGTGTCTCTGAATCTGTCCGCCATTTTATGTTATTTTGTCCCCTTTATACCTCCTACAGAGAGGATATGTTCGAGTCAATAAATTTGCTCGTCCCTGGTACAGCTATCACGCTCGACTTATTGCTAAAGGGTAACGTTCGATTTACTGATCCCGTCAACTCGCAGCTTTTTTCTATTGTTTACTCATACATTGATTCTACCAAGAGGTTTCTTTGAGTACTAACTCTCTAAACAGCTTATGTGTGCGTTGAAATTCATCTAATCTGTTTACTTTGAGACACATCATTCCCACAATCTTCTACTGTTTCTAATAATTTTGTATTATGAGCGCTTAACTCATTTTATCTATATGTTTGACTTACTAAAATATTTACATTTTACTATAGCAATATTCATTTGTAGTACCGCTCAACTTAAAACTTGCTCTATGTTTGATTTATTACAATACTTAAATTTCATAATAGCATTATTCTTCTACATTTATTTTAGACATATTCATCTTCTTGGTAAATATAATAAATGATATTTTGTGCGACAACCTTTTTCTGATTCGTAAAGTATACATGCATACGAAAATGATCTATATAAGCTATGCTTTCGATCAAATTCTTTGTTTTTCATTGATGTATATATGTTGTCTTGTGTTATTTTCCTCAATAAATATGTTTAAACTAAAAGGTAAAATAATGCAATACGAAGACACAGGGATACATATTTTAGCTTTAAAGTCTTGAGTTTACACTTCGTTTTGATTGGCTGTGAAAATGTCCCAATGCGGATACGCCAGGCTTGCAGAGAAATTCCCATCGTAATTTGCTTGGAAATCACTATCTAAAAGAGTTCAGACTTCAGCAGGTAATCCAATATACTATTGCAAGTTTTCTTGTAAAATGTTTGTAAACAATACCTTGCTGTATGATCAAGATCTAGCTCACTCAAATGCCTAGTCCGTTTTCCCGCTTGACAACTGATTTCCATTGTCTTTTGATCACACTCAAAAATGTTATTAATCCCTCATTATTCACTTCCAATCTTTAGGCACAAAATTACAAATATCTTTAATGTTATTTATGGAATAATTTTATCACTTTAAACACTGACATTCCTTTATTGTTTACATTTTTGTCCGGAGCTAACTGACCAGCGTCCATTTTCAAGGGGCATCACTCTAATAATTTAATACCATGACCGTTACAAATTTGTTCTTGTGAACGACAAACAATGGGCAAATCCGGACAATACTCGCCATCATCAATACTGTGCACAAAACGATCACATTCAATGTAATCCCTTTTGTCCCCGTTTCCGACCCTCGCATTCCAATCACCTATTAACATAGTTTTACCAAGCATTTGATAATAACTAATATCATTTTGAACAATATCAAATAAATCTTTATTAATAAAATTATATGCAGGGGAACTCTCAACCCAAACATACACACCGGCAAGATATAAATCAGCATCAAGTTTAAAATACGATTTGTCCAATTTTAACCAAACAATGGTATCAAAATGGTTTTTGTCAATATTTACACCTTTTGAAATATTATTGCGGATATAAACTACAACCCCGCCACTATTTCTCTTCACTCGACGATTTTGAAATTTTCTAAATAAATTGAAACATTTATAGCCACTTAATTCAAAATTAGAATTTTTATTTCCCCAAGATTCAAAAAGAAAAATAATGTCATATTTACAAATTGTATCAATAAAGTCAGGGTCATTTAGTTTAGCACTAGTTAAACCATTAATGTTTCATGATAATATGGCAAGTCCAGCCTCGGCGCATCCCTAGTTGGTGCTTAGCGCACCTCCAGTATGCGTCTGGTAGTTGCTAGACAATGCTGGTCCGGTGTTTCCGCGCTGCTGTGATAGAGGTCCGTCTGTGGTCTCAGGACGTCCACTTCCGGTCGCACCGGAACTCGCTGTCTGGAAAGGTTGATCGTGAGAGACGGGCTTGCCGTCTATGTATTATGTGTCATAAGACAGCCAGGCGCGAGATCCCAGACGCTTGGCGGCCTTAAGAGCCGGTATTTGTGCACGCCTGTGCGCAGCGATCTCTGGCGGAAATTGCTCATGAAGAAAAAAATCAGTTTCTTTTAGTTGCTCACACTGGCGCCTGACAAACTCGCGATCCTTAAAATACACACACTTGGCGACGAGCTTTCTAGGGTGCACACTCGTTGGAGAAAAATTTCCCATTCTGTGGACCCTTTCAAATTTTATAGTACCCACAAGATCAGTGGCAATTTTAAGCTGTGCAGTCATGAATTCCCGTAATTAAGCTTCACTCTTTTCTCATGTTTCACTCCTAGGCTCTGGTATATTTCCAAACCCTGTCGTCGATTTTAGCCACTTTATCATTTACTCTCTTGTTTTGGTCATGCACAAAAACGTATAGCTTGTTGATGTCAATTTCAAGTTTACTGACCTTTTCATCGAGTTTATCAAGGGCATTCAATCGTTCGTCCATATGATTTATCTTGAGTTCGATTCTCTGTAGATAACTTATAATGGCCCCCGTCGGTTATCCCTTATCAATGGCTACTTTCGGTGCTTGTGCGAGGAGCGGTGTCAGTTCCGGTTGTTGTCTTGGAGTAGCAGCACTCTGGTGGCCGGTCGCTGGCTCAGCACCGACGGTGATGTAATCGCTTTCCGCCATGACGCCCTCCGCTGCCGGCAACGAGTCACCGGTGGTGGGGGTCACAAAAACCGAATTGTCCAAAACATGCAAGTGTATACTATTGATTAGCGTATTAAATGTATCCGATAATGCAGAATTACCGTTCCTCGGATTTTTCCCTGGCTTTTTTCACCTGTGTTAAACCTGTTTCACTACCTGTGTCACTGCTATGTTTCCTTTTCTTATCCTTTTTAGTCTTATTTTTGCCCATTAAGTACTTTTAAAATTAGTCCACAGTCTATATAAATCATTCATAAATGATATTATTGAAAAAAGATTAGCTTTAGATACTTGAATTTAGCAAAATATTATTTTTTTCTTTCCTGATCAGAAAACCGCGTCCATTCAAACCTATCTCGTGACCAAACAATAACAAGATCAATCGTTTTCATGTATATTGTTATGAGAGGAATCGCGATCCGAACATATCCGAAGATGTTGCGTGCATCGATTGATAAACGCAATTACCGAAAGCACGGTGGAGAACCCACGTGACTTATTTGGTAAAGTGCAGGGCAATAAATGTCAACAAGTCTCGATTCAGGTAAGGTTTTTAAAGATAACTTTCTTAATATTTGGAGAATTTATGTGAAATAAAGACCATAAACCCCGCATTAAAGAGCTCTATCCACGTTAATAAAGAACTTTCTCTAATATCCTAAAGTTTTCCTGAAAATCTTGACCAACTGATTTCTCAGAGTTGAAATCTAAGGCAAAGTACACGGCTTTTGACAAATCTATCGGTTTACTTCATGTTATCCGTAAATAATTCATACAAAAATCTTATTTTAAGCCAATTTTATATATTGTAAAGTTTTCAGCGTGTATTTTTGAACTTCTTATAGTTATTTCAAAGGCGAAAATGAACAATCAATTCAACACCGTTATTCCATCCACTATTTATACAAAAATAAGTAAAGTTTAATTTCTAAAGTTATAAAATGAAAGTTTGAATAGTTAAAGTTTTCACCGAGAGCTTTTTTATTTAAACATTATGTTATTTTAGGAAAAAATTATGATGTTATTCAAAACTGTAATCCATGCAAGACTAAGTTTATGATTTATGAATATAAAGTGTATATAGAAATAATATCGACGCTTATTTCTAAAACGTACAAACACCTCTTTGCATCCTGCTGATGGACGATTTACATTAACGGGCCATAGCTCAATAGCGCTTTTTATCCTGTCACTTGCATACAAATCGGTCCAATAAGAAGGTGCTGTGTAAATTTAGATTATAATGATAGTAGACCACGTGATGTTTATCCACAGTCAGGTGTTAATGTGACCACGAAAACCAGCTTCTTTTCTATTCTGAAATGTCAGAGAAAATGCTCAAATACTGCTTCAGAATCTTATGAGTAGTTCGTGAACAACCGAATTCAACAACAACTCACCAAGGAAATTCCATCACTCTGCTGAATGGAACACTGGCAAAGAAAAGCCGCCAGCAAATCAACATCATGTACAAAAGTCATGTGCGCTTACACCTGCCACAAATGCTGTAGAATGATGAGCGTTCAACGTTAGTGAATTCCATTTCTGTGGTGAACGACAAAATCTCACTTAGAACAGAAATGAATTATCTTTTTGCCGGAGCAGTTCTGACCGTCCAACACTTTATCCCTTAATATCAACATGAATTAAATCCATTGAACATGTGGCTATTGTTTGTAAAAACTGTTTTTGAACCATGACCTGTGTAGTATATGGCTTGCTGAATAATTGTTACAAGAAAAGATAATGTTTGGTGACTGGTCCATGTTTTAAAATATTTCATGTTTTAAATTGATTTTAACGTATTTAAATGCAATTACTTTTACCATCAACGTAATGAATAAAATTGAAAAGTTATTTTTGTCAAGAACTATTTTGGGGGCACATTTAAACATGGATACCGAGTGTCAACAGGGAAAAACTGTTGTTCACCTTTTTTGAGGTACTTGTTAATTTCAAGAATATTTTCCGTGTTTGAATAAACAAAGTAATAGGATAAATAGAATGTCAGGTTAATGCCGTTGACGGAGAACGTTTATCTGGCTCGGGTACGGAACTTATCGGGTTCGCCGAATCCGCCTTGCCAAATAAACATGTTCTATCCACGGCACTTACCTAGTACATTCTCTCTATATATTATCTTCATTAGAGAACTCCCCAATCCAGACAAAACATGCACAATCATCACTCGATCGTAAAAGATCATGAATTTAATCTGTATTATATTACATGTGCTTATCCATTCCATCCTAAATTATACGAATTTCGTTTGGACCGTCCATATTAGAAATATTTTTAGAAACATATTTTTCCCATTATTCCGCTCTATGATGAACAAGAATGAAAAAAAATACTAGCAAACGAAGCTTTTGTAATACTAATTAATATTTTCAAAACCCATTCAGCAGGTTAGATATTCAAACACTTTTAATACAGTTAACTTTTAATGTAATATGTATTTACAATCATAATATTATTGTTACTTTTCATTCTTTTACTGTTTGTGTATGTGTACACTAAACAGGGCTCGGTCATATAACTATTGTCAACAGCACGTATATTCGTTATACATCATATCAGATGATGTGCTGAGTGATACACAATGTAACCATAATAAACTGTAACAGTCTTCAAAAGTAGTAATTAACCTACGGTTAGGTTCATCGATAGCACAGTTGTTTGTTTAATCCTACATAAATCCTATAAATGTCCAAGACCATTATCGAATTGTTTATTTTTTTGAAGTAGACTAATCTAGTTATAACAAATATATTTCATAACGTAATACATTGGGAATTCTTGAATTCTTTGGTCTGATTGCAAAACACAACTTCTAAACATTAAACGGAGATCTACTTAATCATTTATATTTCAATCTGTAACAACGACTTGAGTTACAATCATGAATGTTTTCTTCAAACCTTTGTGTCTTAGCTCTGAAACGTTGCAACTTTATATAACACTACTTGTTATAGCATCCATAAAACAGCCATTATCATTATAACCCCAGTGTTTCATATGTGTTCCTATAATTCTAAACATTACTTTCATGCTGTAGTGCTCTGCACATTTAATCTGAACCGTCATAATAATAGCAATCATAACTGTCATAAAAATAGCTGCTGGAATAACCTCCAACGTCAACGTCATCATCAGAATCGTCATCATCAGTGCTCCAATCCCGGCTTCTGCTTTTATCAGCATTGCGTCTTGTGCTGCGTCTTTCCTCTTTGATGCGGACACAGTGCGGACACTCCACGTGGCATTTCAATTTCGAGTGGGGAATTGCTATTTCTCGCATTCCGCTAACCATAGAATGATCTATGGAATCATTCGGAAGGGGGATTTGTTTCCATTCAGCATCGTTTGGATTTTTCCTTCCTAACTCATCAAAAGTGTAATCCAAATGCACCTCGCTCTGTTGTCCATAAACACTTCTAAAACGAAGCCACCTGTTTCCAGTTATTGCAAGGTTGTCAATCGAACGGTAACCGTCGTCACAGAGAACTGTCTCATGAACTGTAAATGTCCTTTCAATGAGAGGACCTTTATTTGATGCTATATAAAGTATCCTCTTGTTACTGTATATAGCGAATCCGTCCTTGAAAGGACTAACCTCATAAGTATAATTTATTTCAAGCTCCATCTTTTTCATCATACAGGAAATTTCGTCGTAAATGCAAAAGAAGTTATCATCTTCGGAAAAAAGTGCTATTAATTTAACATCATTTACCACAACTTTCACTCCAAAATTTACATTCAACGAAAACAGTGGTGTCAATATTGTTTGCTCACCATGTTCGCTGAGTGCTCCGGAAAAGAGGGTAGGTTTCTGTACTGAGTATGTATGTTCGCCGTTTGCCATACCGAGACAATCCATCAGCGTAATAGGGCCACCCAACATTGACATCAGATGCAAATGTTGCTCATTCGCGTTTTTCAAGCGGACTTGTTCATCTTTGCACCTCGTAAATTTCACATATTGAACAGACACAACATAACAATGTTTCATAGATATAAAGATATCACCGAATAACTGTGAATTTTGATCATGACATGAAGTTAAAATGAGGGAAGTGCATGAGTGCTGGTCGGCCGTAAAATCATGAAGACGTATTGTACATTTGTTATATGAGGATTCCACGAGACAAAGAGTTGATTCATTGATTGTTGACGGAAAAACTTTGTCGAATTGTGTGTCAATACTTGCTTCTATTCTGAACCATTTTTCCCTTTCAAGATCAAACAGCCAGAATTCTTCATAATCAAATTGTTTGTGAGTGATCAATACATTTTGCATTGCTTCTGTATGTTCACTGCCAGCAACGGTTTCAAATAGGCCTCTGAATCCTTTAAAGTTTTGGTCCTCTTTTGCCTTTTCTATCAGTGAAGCATTTACTTTTATCAGTTCTATGCACGACAGTGGGTCACTGAGTTTTGATTTTCTCTTTTCGGGCAAGAGTTCTACCCACCTCATAAGGAACCCAAACGTTACATCCGCCGTGAGAAACGACAGGGTTTCATCCGACAATATAGTTACAAGTGTATCAGCCGTGATTGTCAATAACTGATTGCCTTCAAACAATTCAGTCAAATGCTGCCTTATGTATTCAGTCAAAGTGGGCATTTCAAAATCAAAAAGGCTTGTGAGATGGAGCAATTTCTCTACGTTGTCTTCACTAACATCGATCTCTTTTATCCATTTTATGCATAACGCTTTCAGATTTGGAATCAACAGAAACTCGGCCAGATTGATAACGGCGGATACATTTTCCATAGTAAACTCGGGACACTTCCCATACAAGAACATAATCGCCATATCGATGGATTCAGGCGACCCAAGATTCAGCTCCAAAAACCCTGAAACACAAGTCCAGTAGGCAAAAATTAAACGATTGCTTTGTTCAAAGGTTCAAGGTCAAGGCCCAGGAGACACCGAAGGGATACAGATAACTTCAAAACAACTACAAACCAATTGCTTTGTTTTTAAGGTTCAAGGTCAAAGCCTCAACGAAAGACACATCATTTCAAAACAACAAGTTGTATGGAACGGTTATGCTACTCACTGAATTGAATTCCTGTTTGAGCGTTTGAACTTAAGTATCTAGCATGCAATCGAAAATTAATGTTATACTAATAATAGAACAATGAATTGAAAATGTAGAAGTCAAACTGTCGTGGTAAGTTATAATTCGATAGGTTAAACATGCTGGATACTAAAATACATCGGGGATATTAAATGAACGGGTGTTCTTTCATTCCGAACGACATATATTTAATACATTTTCATAAACGTCCTGATCTTGGCCCTGTTTCAAAAAGATATCATAGTCGTATCAGTTTTTGTTGTAAACTGCGTTTCAATAAATCTGCACGTTACAGTACGGGTGTAAACAAGCACTCTTAATCGGTGTAAGGTTTAAGACTAATTGATATCTTATAGAAGCAGGGCCCTGGGCATTGTCGTTTTTATCTTATCAATTCAAGCAGGGATATAGGATCTCTGATTTAAGTGAACTCGGTGATCAATTTCTAGTTGAATGAAAATGGCTGTTGGACGCAGCCAAATGTTAGAGTCATCCGTTGCAATATCTTATAAATACAGTATTTAACAGTTTTTCACATGTTTATGGTGGCTTTTGATTCCCGACAGACATGAACTAGTCTGGGCCGTTCATTCGAAACCGAGATTGTTTGCACATTCAACCAAAGTACGATAGCTAAGTAAAGTCAAACAGCCAACCTAAGCAATTTTTACAAAAAATTCCTTGGATGTATCAGGCAATATCATTGAGAGGTTGTCATATATACAAATCCACTCGTACATACCGTTGGTCTTTTCATCAAAGTTGTTTCTAATCATAGCCTGGACAAATGGACTAGCACACAGGACACAGGCGTGGTACCGCTTGTACTGCAGTAAAAACACAAAAACAATTCAATATTAAACAAATGAATTGTTATATTTGTCTACATGATAGTAATTAATGAACAAATAATCTTATTTTCCGATTTCTCTAATTAGATTTGTTTGAGACTATAGGTGTTAAACGGATTTGAATTTGCGACTGTTTTGAATTCTTCGGTGATTTCTCAGTATGATGTATTTCCAGAGGCGAACATTAAGCGTTTTGAATTATACGTCAAAATAGAAGTGAAGATCCAAGATTCAACGTTAAAGGGTGCGTATCTTAGGGGCGTAACCTTTGCGCTCCTCCGACAGAAACGAAGATTTATTTGGTTTAGCGTGGTGGCATGGGGCATTTTGGACGTATTAATTAGTTTACCTTTTTAACCATAATTGAATTAAAAAGTTAACGTAGACGGTTTTAAGTGGTTGGGGTGGGCGTTGGGTGGAAGGGCTGTGGAATACTTAAAAAAATTGGTTCGCGTGTCCTTCCCGTGGCCAATTGTTGAAAATACATGAATGAAATAACCATTTTCAAGATTCTGAACGCCAACCTTCAGAAAAAAGTGAAACAGTGAATTTTAATTGGTTAAACATTGCATGTATATACAGCAATTGACACTTCAAATTTTAATCCTGATTTAAGGAGTTAATTTGAAATCCGCCTTACCCAGAGTCCATGTTTGACAACAAGGTCACAAAGGTCACTCTGTTCCTCCACATGTTGCCTTAACAACGCTCTCGTCGAAGCCGGTCTTACTTTCTTCTCGTCATATTCCATGTCTAAAACACATAACAAATCTTGTTTGTAAACATGTTGCGTCACTCTTTCGACGTTCTCGTTATAATATAAGAATGTGTTGATTTTTTATGTACATGTGTTGAATAACATAATGTTTCTTTATCTCACCATTACTAACTAAATACGTCAGGTTAACGCCAAAACTCTAAAATGAACTTACCTTCTAAATCATTAGGTCCGACTGTCGAAATGTTATTTCACTTCCAGGTGGCTACTTTCGTTTTATATTTTCAAAAAACAGACCTATGGATCGTCGATATATAATCACCGCATACGTCAAATGTATTTATAGTGGGTATAAGTTGATCAGTTAATTTACATTTTCAAAAAATATATATATATCATTTATAGATATAACATAATCCAGCAAGAGTTGCGCGAGCTCATGTTTGATTTCACCTAAAATAACGGGAGACATGTATATACAAATGTATAGGCGTTACGGGAGGATATTACTTACAGAAGTAGTAATTAATATGGAATTTGTCTAACATGTTTTCAAAATATTGATCAAAACGAAACGATATAAGGAAACGAGTTTAATTAATTTCACAATGACAACTCATGTTATATATATTCTACTGAAAGTCTATCAGTATATTTAACTTAAACACGAAATAAGAGCCATCGGGAGTTCAAAGACCGCGGGTCATATATTGTGTTTTAGAAAATATTATGTGTATGGACGATGTAAGCGGCTTACATTTTCTAAAGGTTTTTTGTTTTCTTTTAAATAGGCGACCGATTGGCAAGATGCTGCTGTAGGGTAGTTAATATATCAACACAATGTACAGAAACAAAATTAAGATTAAGACTCATGTCATCTAACTATTACTTAAAGATTACACGTGTATAAATATCAATTTAATGCATTTACACAAAATAAATTAACATAAAATATCTTTTTTTTGTATAATAATCATTATTGTACTAACACTTAGTCCCCCAAGACTAGGGCTATTATAATTGCCAAAACGTATACAGCACTGTGGTATGGACGTAAAAAGTAGGACATTCAACCAGAAATAAACTGAGGCAACAACAGCAGAAAACCCTAATGTTTATATCATTTTTCAGCAATGGAGTTAAAGGTGCACCCACGTGTTTAAGTGCAAAACTTAGTTTCATATAAATTGTAATTCAGATACAAAGAATAATCCAAGGTATGCACTATAACATACAAATCTTACGCTTATTTTAACCGTTGCTATAAATTCCCTCAACAAATTGACATTTTCCTCAGGTTTACAGGAATTTTTGTCAAAGTATATTACTATCTGAACTTTAACTCGGGCATCATATATTTTTCAACATAACATTGGACAGATTTTTGAGCAATAGGAACTCAAAT
Source organism: Mya arenaria (assembly GCF_026914265.1). Classification (NCBI taxonomy): domain Eukaryota; kingdom Metazoa; phylum Mollusca; class Bivalvia; order Myida; family Myidae; genus Mya; species Mya arenaria. The sequence continues at coordinate 69,846,544 of NC_069129.1, read as the reverse complement.
CTTAAACACACTTGATGGGAATACAGTTGATTCTAATATAGTCAACATAGGCGTCCGTAATAACCCTATTTTTCCACATATCTGCCTCATGTGAATAAACTAATTGCTTAAAGATGCACAAATAAGATTAACCATAACTAATAATATTATTTAGATATTCCAAAAACGATGAAGAAATGTCGAAAGCAATGATTCTTAAGAAGGATATCGAGTTTGATTTGAAAGAAAAGAACATAAAACACGGTATTTCTACCTTATGAGGCTATAGTAGACAACAGTAAAAAAATAAGCAACCCGTACCAATCATTTCAATTTTTTGCGCTTTCTGCTATTAAATACACGGTTACAATCTTGTTATCAGTAATTAAAATTGTCCATAAATACATTATTTAGTAAGTAGTCAAATTTGATATTAGTTATACATTTTTATGTATAGAGTGTCACTTTAACATGACTGTTTTCTCCATAGCGTTATTATTCCGTGTTCCGTTTCATGTTACGTTTCAGTCCGCCCGGCAAGCTCAATCCGTAGAGCGTTGGACTGTGAATTGAACAACCCGGGTTAGATTCCCGGGCGGACACGGTCACTTCTGTTGTGATTGGTTATGAAATCCTTTCTACGAACATTCGCACTGTACCACTGCCATGCCTGGCATGTACAGAAGTTGTCAGTTCCTAGCAGAGGTGAAGGCACCTAGTACTGGTTAACCGCCTGATAAGTCTGCCCAGGATAGGTGTGTGGTGGTCGAACTGTCACTCTGGGATCCTTCAATGAGATCACGCCGGGACCCGGAGTATAAACTACTAACACCACCAACACCATGTTCCGTTTCAGCTGTAAATCATGCACATGCGCTGTGATAACATTAAAAATATTGTAGCATCGTTACCGCTAACGTTGTCTTTACGTTATGCATAATGTTGTCACAATGTTATTAACGTGGAGGTTTTTTAACGTTGAGACAACATAACGTTGGCATCCAATACAAACCTGCATAGAGCGTTGTTTCTTATAGAATAAAACATTGTTGATGATGATTCTTGGTTGATAATTGCCCCAGTTGAAAGAATAATTTCCCGAAGGTTTTCACTGAGGCAAAAATCAACCGAAATCCATGGTCAACAAAATCTTATATTGTGTATAATCTGAACGTTGTGACAACTTTTCCACTAACGTTGTGTTCACGTTATGTATTACGTTGTCCTAACGTTAGGAATGTGGAGTTTTCTTCAAGTTGGGACAACGTTATTTTGGCAACTAATACACACCCTTCGTACAACATTGATACAAGTGGATGAGTGTCGCAAACAAAAAGAACAGAATCGTCAAATGCAAAAGTAACAATATATGTACACATATCATGGATAATATATTATCTTGTTTAATCAAATCAAATGATGTTAAGTTAATTCTACACTAGCTCAAGCAAGATGCACATTTCCTACACGCTCGACCAATAATAAAGTGCATGATTTAGAACGCTAGATAAAAAAAAAACATAGATATATTTTTTATTAAAATCATACACTTCACGTTAAATAATATTCGTTTAAGATTAGAATCGAAAATATATAATCGTATTGATCTATTTTGCTTAGTTCCAGACTAGGTCAGCTCGACGTTGTTTTAAAAGAAAGAGTTTAGCAAAATCTACAATGCCACGTTAGTTCAACGTTAACATAACGTTGTCCCATCATTATTGTTTAGAACCTTACTAAAGTTAACATTATGAATTACGATATCGTTGTAAACTCTTCTTGAACGTAAATTATTTTACGATGTTACGATGTGCTCATATATTATATGTAAGTGAGCTTAAAAATTACGGGAAAATTGTACAGAAAACATAGTTCAATAAGCCGGTACCTGTGATACCTGCGGTTATCTCTTTTTGATAAATGCCGGAACCCCAGCTGTGGTCGGGACCTTCCTAGCTAATGACTCCCAGGATCGCTTATCAAGAAAAGCCGGAACCGCTTTGGGAAAGCCTTCGCTTATAACTGCCGGATCGCTGATCGAGAAAAGCCGGTACCGCTGTGGCCGGAACCTTTGCTTATAACCTCCGGTATCGCTAATTGGGAAAACCCGGAGCGATGCATATTCTGATAACTGTCAGGAAAACATATAAAGGGAAGCCGGGACAGTTGTGGCCACAACTTTAGCTACTGGCCACCGGTATCGCTAACTGGGAAAGCTGGTTTCAAACAGGAACATGTTGTCATCTGAAACACGTCGTGAGACTATGCATTCAAAGCGTGCATCATATGAAAGACAATAGCAGACGAGCCTCCAAATGGCGCACGGCGGCTCGTCGACCGGAATTACTCACGCGCCTACGGAAGGTCTGCCTATGGAAATAAGTGTCACTCCAAAATAAGACGCAGTGAAAACAATCAACAGGAAGACTACGGTGGGCCTTTTCGTGACTTTGACCCCAACTACGATTAAACGAAGAATACACGGGCAACGTGGAGAAATCGGAGAAACATATACTGAGCAACATTAGTTTGTTGAAAATATTGTAATATCTAACACAATTGTGAACTAACTATGTTACCAATGATTACTGTACGTTATATTTTTAAACAACTATTTTTGATGTTTAGTTTGTTAAGCTGGAATTGTCTTGGTATCATATCGTCAGCATATCCTTTGTTTGAAATTTTGACCAAACATAACATTGATATTTGCTTGATTAATAAGCTTAAGTTGTTACAACGATCTGCAACCTTTTTCGAGTTCATACACCTAGACTATAGCTCATTTCTTACTATTGATATTAGTTCAGACCAATATGGATTGATTACGTGTGGCAAATCGGGCGTAGCAATTATTTTCAAAAAATCATTAGCTAACTGTATTGAGTTGATTGAGAATATGTTTAGTGATAGAATCATAGGTATAGAAGTTAAGTGTTTAAACTCATCGCCTTAATTTATATATATTCTGTGCGTACCTACCAGCGTGTAACGATTTATATTTTTACCGATCAGTATTAAGTGATTTAGAATCATTCATTTGTGTTAAAGGCGCATGGGACATCAACCGCCAATTTCTTCAAGATGGTAGTAAATAAAGTCAGAAATTACGAAAGCTCACAAATTTCATCCGGAAAAAACAATTTACTGTTCTGTAATCCGAAAAATGCTCATACATTTGTACCAACTAAATATATATTGGATTATACATTCATCGAGCCAACATTCAGAGAGCATATAGAATCATTCAAAATAATTGAATGTGAAAAGATGTTTATGTCAGACCATCTTCCACGTAATATGACATTTCATGTTAAACTGAAAACGCAGACATTAAACATTAGGGGGGCATCCGTTGCGTGGCACAAGTGTACTAGCAAGCAGTTTGGAAATTATCAAAACTCAATACAATGTGACCTTAAATGTGTTTTAGAAACAGCAAGTAAAACATGCGAACCAAATGTTTCGAACAATGTGATCACAGAAGGGCTTGAAAGTGGTTTGCCTGTCAGTAAGTTTTACAAGAGGGCTAAAATCTAGTGCAAGGAACAATGAGGTTAGGGACGCACATACTATCGCGAGGCGCCTATGTAGAGTTTGGATGGCGGCAGGGCGCCCAAGGGGTTATGAGCATGTGTCATTCCTACAGTACAAACAAGCCAAAGCAAACTTTCGAAATATACGAAGGAAAAAGCAAGATGAGAGCGAAAATAATTACTTTGATGGGCTTAATAAAACCGCTGAACTTGAATACAAGTTATTTTGGAAAACACTAAAGCGCAAAAGTGGGAAGCGTCCTGATATTTGCAGGGATTAAATTAGTGATGACACCAAGTACAGTGACGATAAAGTTGTAGACGGATTACTTCTAAAAAAAATCAGGAATACCCGCTTTCAATCAATGATATTGATGCACTAAACTGCGTAAATAGTTTTGCCGCAAATGATAATTTAAACAACCCAAACTTGTTAGCAAACATTGAACCCAAGGAAATAGACAACGTTATTTATATTCTAAAGAACCAGAAATCGCCAAGAATAGACAATGTTCTTAACAAACATTTTATACAGGGAGGGGTGATTATTCGAGAAGCGCTTATCAAGCTTTTGATATTCTGTGTTACGTAACGAGAAAGTTCCAGATATATGGAAATCTAAAATAATTATTATAATTGATATTATTAATTATTATACTTAATTATGCAAACACCGCTTGTCTCGACCACAAAGCTGCGTTCGATTCGGTGTGGCACGGCGGCCTATTTTACAAACTTGGATAATTCTCGTTTAGAAAAAGGCTAAAAATGAATGTTCTTTCTATGTCTGCACAGGGTGTCCATCCCTTCGGAGTGAACCCGTTAGTAAGCGCTGATCTTTACAAGAAAATAATCAAGCATATAGCTCTTTATGGTTGTGAATTATGGTGTAACCTAACTGCGCATAACATGTATACTATTAACAAATTTCAGCATTTCATTGTTAAAAAACACACATGGTTTTCATATTTCGACAAGATCAGGTGTGTGAAGCAATGGTTGGACTGCAAAAGCTTACCTGCGATGTGATTATTAGGAAACTTGTGTTTTTACACAATATATTAAGCCTTGATTGTAAAAGTACATGTCGAAATATTTTTATACGCAGATATCTGTCATTTATATCTGGTAACACTACCATAAAGTACGGTTTAATTCAAGATATTTGTAAATATGATCTTCATTCTTTTATTAACAATGTTGTAGTAGACCCGACAACATTGCCGAGTAAGTATGTATGGAAAAGAAATGTCAAGCAATAAGTATATACATACGAGACAGAAACGTGGAGATACAGAACTATGACAGATTCTGACTTTGCTCGCTTCAGAATTTTACAACCAACTATTTTTCCGTCAATAGTGTACAGGACGTGCTGTCGTGTTGCTCAGAGAAACATTATGCACGAGGTTGCAAAACTATGATGTCGCAGCTGTCGACTTGACACTTTAACACGTTGTCAAAACTGTAATGTCCAAACCACGGACGGAATTGCTCACCTAGTCAGTGAATGTGTAGCAACAACTGACTTGCGGACTAAATATGTTTGTGCTATTTTCTACTTCGGCATTGAGTTTGTATCAAAAGTACTTCAACTGGACGAATCCATGTTTACTATGAAACTGATTGGTGCATCTTTAGCGCCACTAGTTGACGACAATGACAATAAGGACTTTCGCCTAATATCGTTCCAATTTATAAGTGATTGTCTGTCATGTGTATAAAATAGTTACGAAAATATTGTACTGCTGTACGACGATGAAGTCCACTAATTGGGATTATGTATGGTCCTACGTTATTTGTAATAATACTTAATATTATTATTATTATTTTATTGCTGTCATTTTTCCTTGAAATGCTTTAAAAATTAGACATATGTATATATTTATATATAATATATATATTTGTACACATGAATGCATATCTCCTTTAAGGAGGAAATAAAGCTTTGATTGATTGATTGAATATTAATTATAATAATACAGTCGAAACTCGTTATGTCGACTTTGTCGGGACCTAGGGAAAAAAGTCGAGATAAAGAACATTCGACAAAAACGAATTACAAAAAATATCACCAATCCTAACACATTTGAGTTTGATTTATGTCCGCCATACGACTTATTCAATTGAACGGTCGTGTTTCCTTGTGAAAACAGCAAACGTATTATTGAAAAAAAGAGTTATTTAAGTAATATTTATTTAATTCACGTTTATGGATTACATAAAACAGATATAAAACCACAATTACACACACACTTGTACATTGTATGAAAACAGTAGAGCAAATAGGACAACTTAAATGAGTACTTTTGTTATGACTGTTTGTTTTGTACGTGCAGTAAATTGAATTTATTAAATTTATTTCTGAAATAAATTCGTCACGTAACTTTCAATGTTGTCGAATTTTTCGATGTCATCGGCGTCCTTTTGCAGTACAATGAATAGCTTTTGCAGTACAATGAATGGCTTGAGCAAAATCAAACAACTTTAATTATTCCCATATACCAATAAATCTCCAATCATGACAGTTTGTTATTTTCACACGCACGGTCATAAAGCGACATGCCGCAACCCGTAATAAATACTTTCGCACCTACAACTAGATCTTCAATTCGACATAAGAAACATGGAAAATGTGTGAAATTCAACCACAGGGACTGAAATATTAGGTTTGACATAGCTAAAAAAAATCGAGAAATAAAAATCGACAAAAGCAGATTTCTTTTATATAGAATATGAAGGAATAAATTCGGGACCGGAGAAAAAAGTCGACATAACCGGAAAGTCGAGATATCCGACGTCGATATAGCGAGTTTGGACTGTATGAAGATAAGAATATTTTATTTGATGTAATAAACGGTAAATTATAAATATATGTATTTTTAGTATAGTACAAATAATAATAATCAGTTTTCGTTATGGATGCGAGTCATGATATACGTTAAAATGTGATATGTTACTTTTCCTTCTTTCACTGTTAGTTTGTGTGTACAGAAAACAGGGCCTAGCCATATATACATATCGTTAATAACATGCTCATTTGTAAAACATCATATCATATATTAAACTGTAATCATAGCACGTGATGTTCTGAGTGTACTTGTACTATGTCAAACTGTAATCATACCACGTGATGTTCTGTGTGTACTAGTACTTTATCAAACTGTAATCATACCGCGTGATGTTCTAAGTGTACTAGTACTATATCAAACTGTAATCATACCACGTGATGTTCTGAGTGTACTAGTACTATATTAAACTGTTATGATATCACGTGAAGTTCTGAGTGTACTAGTACTATAATTAAACTGTAAATTTGCAAATAGTCTTGAAAAGTAGTAATTAAATCTGCTAAAATGACTAAAACATCTTAAGAATTATGCCCATCTACATAGATTTTTCATAAAGGTAATGCATACGAATTCTTTAAATCTTTGGTCAGATTGCCAAACCCAACTTCTAAACATTTAACACGGATCTACTTAATCATTTATATTTCAACTTTCAGTCTAAGTTGTTATAATTTATAAATGGTGCTAAACATGCCATACTGGTTGCAATTGTTATTTAGCTATATGTTGAACATTTTCAAATGATTTTAACATTCAACTTCATCATGGTCCATTGCCATCCAAATCAAGCAGTACTAAAACTACACACGGATATCTTAGAATCGCCTTGTTGCTATCACTTATCTCTCAGTTCTTATAATTCTGCAAATTACATACATTATGTACATGTAGCACTCTGCAAGTTTAATCTGAACTGTAATAATAATCATCATCACTGTCATAAAAATAGCTGCTGGAATAACCTCCAACGTAAACATCATCATCAGAATCGTCATCATCAGTGCTCCAATCTGGCCTTTTTCTTTTCTCAGCAGATCGTCTTGTGCTGCGTTTTTCCTGTTTGATTCGGACACAGTGCGGACACTCCACGTGGCATTTCAGTTTCGAGCTGGGAATCGCTATTTCTTGCATTCCGCTTACTAAAGAATCAACAGCGGAATCATTCGGAAGGGGGATTTGTTTCCATTCGGCATCGTTTGGATTTTTCCTTCCTAACTCATCAAAAGTGTAATCCAAATGTACCTCGTGCTGTTTTCCATAAACTCTTCTATAACGAAGCCACCTGGTTCCAGTCATTGCAAGTGTGTCAAACGAATGGGAACCGTCGTCGCAGAGAACTGTCTCGTGAACTGTCAATTTCCTTTCAATGAGAGGACCTTTATTTGATCTTATATACATAATCTTCTTTGTATTGTATATAGCGAATCCGTCCTTGAAAGGACTAACCTCGTCATTATGACTTATTTTAAGTTCCATCTTTTTCATCGTACAGGAAATTTCGTCATAAATGCAAAAGTAATTGCCATTTTCGGAAAAAAGTGCTATCAATTTTGCATCATTTACAACAACTTTCACTCTAAAGTTTACGTTCAATGAAAACAGTGGTGCCAATATTGTTTGCTCACCATCTTCGCTGAGTGCTCCTGAAAAGAGGGTAGATTTTAGAACTGAGTATGTGTGTACTCCTGCTACCATATCGAGAGAATCCATCATCGTAATAGAACCACCCAACACTGACATCAGGCGCAATCGTTGCTCATTCGCGATTTTCATGCGGACTTGTTCCTCTTCGCTTATCGTAAAATTCACAGAATGAACAGAGATTACATAACAATGATTTCCAGAAATAAAGATATCATCGAATTTCTGTGAATTTTGATCATGACAAGTAGTAAGAAGGAGGGAAGTGCAGGAGAACTGGTCGGTTGTAAAATCATGAAGACGTATTGTACAATTGTTATATGTGGACTCCACAAGACAAAGAGTTGATTCATTGATTGTACATGGAAATATTTTGTCGAACCTTTTGTCAGCACTCGTTTCTATTCTGAACCATCTTTCCCTCCCAAGATCAAACAGCCAGAACTCTCCATAAGCTTGTTCTTTGTGAGTGACTAATACACTTTGCATTGTTTCTGTATTCTCATTGCAAGCTACGGTTTCAAATAGACTACTGAACGCTTCAAAGTTTTGGTCCTTTTTTGCCATTTCTTTGAGCGAGGAATTTACTTTTGTCAGTTCTATGCACGATAATATTTCACCCAGCTTTGATTTTCTCTGTTCGGGGAAGTGCTCTACCCACTTCATAAGGAATCCAAACGTTATATCCGCCGTTAGAAAAGACAGGGTTTCATCCGACAATATATGTACAAGTGTTTCAGCCGTGATTGTCAGTAACTGATTGCCTTCAAACAATTCTGTCATATGCTGCCTATGGTATTCAGTCAATTGGGGCATTTCAAAATCAAAAAGGCTTGTGAGATGGAGCAATTTCTCTACGTTGTCTTCACTTACATCGATCTCTTTTATCCATTCTATACAAAACGCCTTCAGGTTTGGAACCAACAGAAACTCGGCCAGGTTGATCAAGGCGGATACGTTATCCATAGTCAACTTGGGAGACTTTCCATACAAGAACATAATCGCCATATCGATGGACTCAGGCGACCCAAGATTCAGCTCCAAAAACCCTGAAACACAAGTGTACTTTTTATGCTCACTACGTCGTGTAGTAATCAGCAATACAATGAAAACTACGGAGACATGCAAAGTAGCCAAACATTTAACGATGACTTTGTTTAGAGGTTCAATGTCAAGCCCAGGAGACACTAAAAGGAGACACATAACTTCAAAACATCACCTACAAACCACTTGGTTTGTTTTACGGTTCAATCAAGGTCAAAGCAAATTAATTCAAAATAACACTGATAAACCAAGTTGTAAAAACGCTTTTGCTACACACTGAATTCCTGTTCGAACGTCTGAACTAAGTATCTAGCATGCAAAACGAAAATTAATGTTATACTAATATTAGAACAATGAATTGAAAATAGAAGTCAAACTGTCGTGGTTTAGTTATAATTCGATAGGTTAAACATGCTGGATACTAAAAAAACATCGGGAAATTAAATGAACGGGTGTTCTTTTATTCCGAATGACATATATTTACACATTTACATAATGGCCTGATTTTGGCCCTGTTTCAAAAAGATATGAAAGTCGTATCAGTTATTGTTATAAAATGCCTTTCAATAAATCTGCACGTTACAGTACTGGTGTAAACAAGCACTCCTAATGAGCGTAAGGTTTACGATTAATTAATATCTTAATTGATATGTTTTTAACATTCTTTGAAGTTTGTGTTGTTGAAAAGAATTTTAAAACTATTCCATAGCGACAAAAGCTTTTTGGTATTTTATAAAAGCCTGGCCCTGGGTATGGTCGTTTTAATCTTATCAATACAAGCAGGGGTATATGGTCTCTGATTTAAGTGAACTCGGTGGTCAATTTCTAGTTGAATGAAATTGGCCGTGGGACGCAGCAACTGTCAGAGTCATCCATTGCAATATCTTATAAATACAGTATTTAACAATTTTGCTGATGTTGATGGTGGCTGTTGATGATGCCCGACAGGTGGGATTTAGACAAACATGAAATAGTCTGGGCCGTTCATTCTAAACCGAGATTGTCGAAGTAAAATAGATTATTAACGCGAAACAGCAAACACAAGCAATTTTTACAAACGTTCCTTGTCATTGGATAGAATGAGACAACAAAATGGTACATTTGTATAATTTCCTTGGATGTATCCGACAATAAATTGAAAGGTGGTCATAGATACAAATCCACTGTACATACCGTTAGTCTTTTCATCAAAGTTGTTTCTAATCATAGCCTGGACGAAAGGACTAGCACACAGGACACAGGCGTGGTACCGCCTGTACTGCAGTAAAATAACACAAACACAATACAATATTTAAAAAATGAATTGTTATATTTGTCTACATAATAGTAATAAATGAGCAAGTAATTTTATTTTTCAGATTTCTCGAATTTGATTTGTTTGAGACTATAATATTATGTGTTAAACGGATTTGAATTGCGTCTGTTTTGAATTCTTCGGTGATTTCTCAGTATGATGTATTTCCAGAGAAGTACATTAAGCGTTTTGAATTATACACAAAAATAGATGGGAAGATCCAGGATTCGACGTTAGAGGGGGCGTATGTAAGGGGCCCAACTTTGATTTGCGCTCCTCCGACAGAAACGAAGATTTATTTGGTTTTACGTGTTGGCATGGGGCATTTTGGACGTATTAATTAGTTAACCTTTTTATCCATAATTGAATTAAAAAGTAAACTTAGGCGTTGAGAGAAATGGCTGTGGAATATTTGAGTGGGGAGTTGGCATGTATGAACTTTCTGCCATTAGTAGTTTTGTCTAAAAAAATGGTTGCGTATCCTTTCCGTGGCCAATTGTTGAAGATACATGAGGGAAATAACCATTTTCAAGCATTCTGAACGCCCACCTTCAGAAAAAAACAGTGAACTTTAATTGGTTAAACATTGCATGTATATACAGCCATTGACCCTTCGAATTTTAATTCTGATTTCTAGGAGTTAATTTGTCCACCCGTGCGTGCTGACGTATACATAGGTACGTATAAGAAAAGGGAAATGAATATATTTTTATTAGGAATATATTTAGGCTACTTGGCTTGTTTCCATCGTATATTTACTCTTGTAACTTTTAACTAGATTTCTTTATCGAACATCTCTATACTCAGCAATTTCAAAGTTTTGGAAATTATAATATGTCAAATTCTACAAATTGTGAAATCCGCCTTACCCAGAGTCCATGTTTGACCACAAGGTCACATAGGTCACTCTGTTCCTCCACTTGTTGCCTTAACAACGCTCTCGTCGAAGCCGGTCTTACTTCCTCATCGTCATATTCCATGTCTAAAACATGAAACAAATCTCGTTTGTAAACATGCTGCGTTACCTTTTTAACCTCCTCTTGATAATTTACGAATTTGTTGAATTTTCCATATACATTCTTTGAATAAGATAATATTTCCATACTAAGTGAATACATCAGGTTCACACCAAAATGTGTGCCGTTGGCTGGAGAATGTAAGTATAACCCTAAATTAAACTTACCTTTTAGATCATTAGGTCCGACTGTCGAAATGATATTTCACTTCCAAGAGGCTACTTTCGTTTCATATTTTCAAAAAACACACCTATTAATCGTCAATATTTTATCACCGCATACGTCAAATGTATTTAAAGTATATGTATATAATATATACACAAGACGAATGTTGATGTTAGGCATCAAAGACGCGACTGAATGGGTTTTATTAAATATTAATATATTTCTATTGATGTTGATGAAACATTTTGATTAAGTTTCATGCATATTAGACCAAACATAACGCCTTTAGTGTGTTCCACATTGGACCTTGTCACCTAGTTTTTGACCCACGTGAAAAATATAGATACCCAATTGGCTCAATAAAGTCATGTGACAATACATATTAACATTCCGAATAAACACGGACATAGCCGAACTATGACGGTTTAATCAACCGTCTAGATCGTAGTTACTCGGTCGTCTCCGGCACGGGTAAATTATTTAGAGTGGTACCTTGCATTATCACCGATAAAATTATTGGTGTCGGGTCGATTCGGCCGAGATATCATTTCGGCCTGATCCTTTTTGGCCTTCTTTTATTCATTAATGTTTGTTTTAAATCGTGTGAATTACGCTTTGAACTTCCATTTTATATCACTTAATCAGTCAATTAATGTCGTGTTAAGGCACTTATATTTGTTTAAACTAGTATTCACAATATGCCCGTAAATTCTCACATGCTTATTTACTACCACAGCGTGTATATAAATCGTTCCAGTAAATTTACATTTTACTGTCCGTTCCAAGGCGGTACCTAACAATTCTTGATAAACATACCAATTATTTATTTATATATGTATATATAGTATTTATGCACTGTGCTGTTTGTAGAGTTTTGTGCTGATCTATGTTTCTTGTTTGTGATTGTGTGTTCTATGTCTTTGGCGTTTGCCCATTGCCACTAAACAGGGTTTATGTTTAAACTTTTTGCTACTGAGCATGTTTCTGTAGCTTTTTGCATATATATTCACAGAAAGTAAATTTCTAAATTAACGAACTTGTATGACCGGCGACCAGTCAGTACAAAAACAGAGATAATAACTTTTTTTAATTTCCTGTTTTAAACATTAGACTTATTTGTTTTATATGACGTTTTGGAAGTTTTACGGTTATTGACGACAAATTTTAAGTAAAGTTGAATAAGAGTTGATATCATTAACACATCTTCTTTTTTTTCATAACTAAAATTTATCCGTATACACTTCCCCATTGACAATTGCAAACATGTATCCCTATAGACACGTCTAATAACACATAATCCAGCAAAGAGCTGCACGAGCTATGTTTGATTTGACCTGAAATAAAGGGGGTCATGTATTTACAAATATAGGCTAGAAGATATTGCTTAATCAATACGGAATTTATCTAACCTGTTATCTAAAATTGATCGAAGCGAAACATGGCGAGTTTTGATATAAGGAAACCAGTTAAATCAATTTCCCTTTTAATAACCACTCATTTTATATCCTCTGTTTAAAGATAATAAGTATATTGAACTTTAACACGAAAACATAAATGCATATCACAGTGATTAAATTAATTTCATTTCAATTAAATATATTTATATCCGCCTTAGAATAAACCTATTTTTACAGCTAATAATACTGCAGACAGGCTATCATTAAGTACTAAGCTTAATCATTCAGAATTTCAACTTTCGCAGGTGTTAAAAGGTTCGCCAACTGCCACAATCCATGCGTAATATTTTGCGCTGACAATGTGTCAGCCAATGAGGTTGTTGTTTTTTTAAGTCAGTTTGATGACCTGATTAAAAATATTAATGATTAAAAAAGGGCTCGTTCGCTAAGCGAACTCAGACCATTATTAATCACTTAGATTTTAAATCATGTCATCTCTATTTCTTAAAGAAGAATGCACGTGTAAGTGCAGATATAAATATCAATTAGATGCATTTACACTTAATAAGTTAATATAAAATGCCATGTTTTGTAAAATAATCCGTATTGTACTTACAATCGCTCCCGCTTGACTACGGTGATTGAAATTGCAAACCTTGTACTCGTACTGTGGAATGGAAGTTCAACATAGGACAATCAAACAGAATTAAACGGAAGCGACAACAGCAGAAAAACATTGTCAGTATCATTTTCGAGCAATCATTTTTCGAGTTAGAGGTGCACCCATGACATGCATGTGTAAATGTGCAAAGCAATTGGTTTCATCTAACTTGTAATTCAGATACAAAGTATATTCCAAGTTATGCTAGTCTAAAACGTATTATAACTATTGCTATAAATATCCTCAACAAATGTACGTACCTAAACTAGGGCAGATTAGTTTTGCAACATTACTCTTGACACTTCTTTTAGCAGTATGCATGAACATCTTAGTATACACATATATACACAATTGATGAGAATGCAGTTGAATGTAAGATTCTGAAACATTCCAAATATGTGTCCGTAACAACAATATTTTCTCACCTATCTGTCTCATGTGAACAAAATGCTTAACATGTTTTTTCCTTATCGTCCATTTATTATTCCGTTTTCCGTTTCATGTATCTTTTAAGCTGTTATTCCAGCAAGCACGGCACTACCGTTTTACAACGTTCTTACTTATAGAATACAACAATGCTAATGAAAGCTTTTGATTGATAATTGCCCACATAATGCATTTTTTTTTACAGAAAACATATTTCAATGAGCCGGTACTTGTGATGGCTGGGGGTCGCTTTTTGATTAACGCCGACACCCCAGCTGAGGTTGGGACCTTACTAGCTGATGACTCCCGCGATCGCTAATAAAGAAAAGCCGGGACCGATGTGGGCAGGCCTTTGCTAATAACTGCCGGGGTCGCTGATTGAGAAAAGCCGAGACCAGCTGATAACTGTCAGGATATCGTATTTAGAAAAGCCGGTACAGTTGTTGCCAGAACTTAAGCTAATGGCCGCCGGTATCGCTAATTGAGAAAACCGGGGCCGCTGTGGTTCGCACCACAACTACTAACTGTCGGTATTTCTTATTGAGAAAAGCTGGGACCAACGGGCCGGCACCTTAGCTAATAACTGTGGGGAACGCTATTGGAGAAAAGCCGGGACCGCTTTGACCAGAACCTTACCTTATGACCTTATATTGCTAATTGAGAAAAGCCGGGACCGGGACATTAGCTGATAACTGTCAGGATATCATATTTAGAAAAGCCGGTACAGTTGTTGCTTATGGCCGCCGGTATCGCTAATTGAGAAAACCGGGGCCGCTGTGGCCGTACCTTAGCTGATGACCGCCGGTTTTGCTTCTCGAGGAAATTTGGAACCCCTGTGGTCGGGACCCTAGCTGGTGACTGCCGGAATTGCTTACTGAGGAAATCCGGGACCGCTATGGCCGGGACCTAAGCTGATAACTGCCGTGATCGTTTATTGAGAAATGTTAGGACCGCTGAGACCGGGTCCTAAGCTGATAACCACCGGTATGGCCTATCGAGAAAATCCGTATGTCCATTAGCAAACGCCATTCCAATGGATGTTTTTATCCTCAAAGTAATCGAAGCTAATTGTTTTGCGGCCCGTAAAAATATCCATTTTTTTACGTTTGACGCGGAGTTCAATCCAGATGTTTTCAATATATGGAAGTTCATGGTATTTTCTAAGTACATCAGGAACACGATCAGAGACATAAACAAGGGCATCGTCTATCCTTTCTGAGAGGAGCTAAAGTTTTATATAGGAAAAATGTTCCAAAAACCATTAGTCGCCCGTGATGTGAGGATTCAGCCGAAATAATATCGTACGCATTCAGCCCTATAAACAGTGTGTCTTTCTGATTGAATAGAAACGATGTACAAAATCAAATGGCTTAACATACTTTCTTTGACATGTGAATTTACAGATACATCTGCCGAATGTATCGATCTTTACATCACCGTAGTAAAAGAATCATTAACAACCATGATTGAGAAATGCAAAACCATTGTTTTATGGAAAACCGCCGTACTTCAATATAATAAATTGTATCATATTTTTTATCAACTTTAAACAGCAGTGTAATGCAATCATACTTAACTAACAATGCCGTTCGTAGCATGAACTGATATAGGTTTAGAAATACGTTTTATGTTGTTGTTTTTTAATAATTACGGGTTAATATAACGCGTAATTTGATTTCACTGAAAAACATAAATATTTAAATATAATGTTATTAAATAAAATTTCTTTCAAGTGGTATGTCATGAAGAAAATGCATACTCCACAGGAAGTTGTACGGGTTTATATATATACATATTAATGACAAACATGGCGTTCACATGTACATAAGAGGTCATTTAAGTGTGTTCCATGTAATGCGTTATGCGCTAGATAATATCGTTTAGGAGTCTATCGGAGTCTTTTCTTTGAATAAGGCTTCCAAAATATGTATGACCAATTTAAAAGAATGCTTTGGTCAGTTAGTTTGAATATATCTTCGTGTAAATGCATGTTCATTTGAAAATATTAAAACCTTTCGAGACCATCCGATTTTGCCTAAAACACATAATTATAACAAAGCATATATGCAACCATACCTTCTCGTTTTGTTCATAGTGTTTCGACATACATGTAAAACAACACAACATGGATATCATGAAGTTGATATTGGTGTAAGTCCACTTAGCGCTTTTATAGTTGCTATATTTGAAACAAACGAACGATGCTTTTTTGACCAAGCAAATAATTGTGAATCAATTTAACACGTAAGCGTTATTCCATCCATCATATATACAAAATATTAAATGTAAATTCAAATTTTTTAATAGTTACAAAAAGTAATGTTTGAATATTTTTGATGTTTTCACCGAGCTCTTTTTTATTTAAACAATACGTTATTTCAGAAACAAATTAATAAATGTGCGCATGACAGAAACGTTATTCTGATGATATTCAAAAATGTGATTCATGCAAAACCAATATCAGGATTAATGAAACATATTAAACATAGACATACCGACGATTATATCTAAAATGGACAAAGACCTCTGTGCATCAAAATGATGGGCGCGTTATATGAACGGGCATTGGCTCTTCATATTATCCATATTAGAGAACTCTCCAATCTAGACAAAACTTGCACAAGCATCACTCGACCGTAGTTTTAATTCTTAAACAGTTTGATGTAGTCCAATTTTTAAGTTACAAATAAATTATTTCGGAAGTGGTAATCATGTGTTTTTACAAATTGAAGGGAAATATTTTAGACATGAGATAGTGTGTTTCGGACATGGGTAAGTGGCCACTCCCTGTTTTTCACCATGACTTGTGGCTTTCGTCAGGTTACCCACATTACACGCAGGTAGGAAATGGTAAATACGTTCACAAATACCTATTTCCTTTAAGTAGACTTACATCTCCTATGCACCAGGAAAAGCTACTAACAAACGAACCTCAAGAAGTCAAGAAGTAACCGTTTGTTTTAAACAGACCTCCTCTGAGTCAGGAGGTAACTGTTTAAGGTGTGTCACTTTTCAAACGGTTAAGGAATGGTAAATATGTTTGCAGATACCTATTACTCTTTCAAGTGTTACACACCAGTTCTAAGCCAGCACCCTTAATTATGATTCCCTCCCAGGCGGAAACTCTACTGAATGACGCCTTGCGAGGAGTACTGGGCCTCTCGGACAGTCAAACGGGGTCACTTTGGCTTAGTGTGTTTGAAAACTTGTAGTCTATACATATCTTAAGCACCTAGAGAAGGCTACAAGACCAGACCTCCTCTGAGTCAAGAGGTAACTGTTTTTAAACGCATCTGAGTAATGAGGATGACGCATCGTTGGCTTTAGGTTAGGACAAAAAGACGGGAAGACTTGTGGGGTTAAATCATGATCTCAAAAATTGTTTTTTTTTTAGTTTCAAATATATACTGTTTTGCGTTTTATGTCATTTACCACAAAATAACAACACGCAATGGGACAAAATTAGTTATATTTTAAGAAAAATAACTGTAACATTGTAATTATACTGTTCGTTCTGGAATTAATACTAAAGGAGGAGGGGGCGTGGGCACATATTTATAAGTTTAAATCGGAGAAAAAAAATAAATACGATTTAAATGGACCATTTCTGATTTGAATTGATAATAATTTCTCCCCCCCCCCCCTGCCAACATTCCAATACATATAAATTTCGGTTTTGATGGAGAGGCACATGCTAAAAGGTTGAACATCTAGGTTACGCCCCCTCTTACGTCAAATCCTGGACCGCCCCTGATTAATATATTTTTATTTAATTTATGAATACCATGTTTTTTTCCAGTTCTATGCATTATCCTGTCGTTATTGAAACCAATAAAAGTATGTTTAACGCTTCCAATACGTTTTCCTACATGTTATGTGTTGTTGAGTGTGGCCGACTCACGGCCTCTAAACGCCAGCTCCACCACTTTACGGTGGTGCGAAGAAAAAGAGCTGACGTCATACTCTATTACGGAGTCGATAGCGCCACCACTACTCGACAGCGTCACCACTAGGGCAACAGCGCCACCACTTTTATAAATATGTGCATTTTTCCTCTTTAAAAAGTGCTTATTAGTTTTGTTGTGTTCTGGCAAAGGTACTATACATAACAGTTATGATTGCATGCTTGTTAGAATGTTCTTACGGGGTGTGTAAGCACCGAAATGTACTTGCTATGCAATCAGATCTCAAAATATGCACAAGTCCGATTCAGGAGAAAAGCTCCTGGCACCACAGTTTGCACAATATTGAAAGGAAATAGTTACCAGCCTGTAGTAGAAGTGTTTATACACGGTACCACATTCTCCGATTTTCGAAATATGTCCGTTAAATGAAGTTATCAAATACAATATAAATCATACTCACGTTTGTTCATGTTAACATAGGGCACCGCTCCACCACGGAAGTGTCGACAGCTCTTTTTCTTTGCACCACCGTGGTGGAGCTGGCGTGCTACTGCAAACCATAATCGACGAGTTTTCAAGCAAATAGCTTTAGATGTAGTTAGGAACATTCAAATATCGATTCACCATCAATAATTGCCATGTGTAATGGTTGCAAATTTGGCAAAAGTACGTTTGCAGCCTTTTGATGCAGTGTTGTCATCCCCCCATCGAATGTCATTGTGTGCAAAAAATATACAAATTGTTTACATAAAAGTATGAGAAATCATAATGATCATAACTCCATGACATGATGTGAATTATTTGCGTTATTTGTTTATGTACATGTATGAGGGCTGTACCAGTAAATAGAATATAATTTGATATTATTGAAAAATGAACTTCAAAATTATAATATGTATTCATGCATTTTCACTACCAACAAGTAACAAAAAATACTGAAATAGTGCCAATTTTAATCATTATTTGTTATAACCGAAACACATGTATTCATTTAGGGTGTGCGGTGAATAACATTGATGCATCAACACAATGGACTGTGGATTTCTGCGTGCTGAAGATCTGCCATATATATATGCGCTAGATCTTGCACCATTAGACTTTGTTTTCAAGACAATGACAAAATCAGATCTGCAATTGGAAACCTCAACACGACTCGAGACAAACAGTGGTACTGCCAGGCGCGTAGCTGACTGTACGCAAATATGCAGTTGAGTAATGAAATTCTGACAATGAGACCAACAGTCGGGTAGATCTAATATGAGGGGTTTCTTTTTGTATCAGTACATGTATGTACATTTGTATGTTCAATTGAAATCTACTAATGGATAATTCTATTGCATATAAAGTAGAAATATAATGCAAAAAGGGTGGAACTAAACACTTTTAATGACGATAAAATCAGAATATTGGCTAAAATAAACGTGTTTTTTTTTTTTTTTCAATTATAGTCGCAAAATGCATTACACAGGGGGGGAGCCCACTCCCGAACTCTCACCAGCGGGTACCTCCAAGGCACCGATGTGCGTAATCCCAAATTGGCCCTAGCTATGCGCCTGACTGCTATGTGTGACATACATACTTACATGAGTCATAATGTTTAATTATTCTTGCAAATTTTCTCCATTTCTGCATTACCCATTCTCCAGACAGTGAATCAGAAAATAATCCGAAATTTAGAGAGAATTCTAGTTTTAAATAAAATGGTTTTAAAATTAAAACCTGTGGAAAAAAGGGAAAATGCCATGGTTATATGAAAACCCTTCCAGAAATATGGCATGTATTTTTCTCTAAATCTAAAAAAATCCCTGGGCTGAAAACCAAATACTCTGGTTTACTATATAATATCACCTTAACTGCATGTATTGCATAATCTGACTTAAAAATGCGTTGGGTGGGCAAGGGGGATGGGGTGCCTTGGCATAAGAAAACATTTTCTTAAAACAACGTAATGCAACAGTCAATAATAACCACGGTCCCTCCAGGTACGGGGAATAGCGGGGACTTTGACTTTCGGTCTAGCCAAGCCTGGGTAAAACCCCCACCCTGCGGGCACAAACTGATGGTAAAATCCCCGCCGCAGCCCAGGGACCCTAAGTAAGGCAAATTCCCCACTATATTTGGCCCGAATACAAAACCACCGCATTCACCCGGCACTGCGGGGCCACCGGGATGGTAAAAAAACGGCACATTTCCTCGGCTATCCCCGGTATACCCCCGGACCTTGAGGGGCCGTGGTTAAAATTGACTGGTGCATAGGGGGCGTATGTACGTATGTACGTATGTTAGGCGTACACTAAATATTTACTTTTAAGTTTTATCTCTACAATTTCTTCCATGTATAATGATCGTTTATGAGATAAAAGTTGGTAAATCATCGTTCTTAAGTTCTATGAAGGTTTCTAATAATTCATAACGCGCGAATTTGTGTAAATTACGTTACTGTTAAACGTAACATAAAAGGCAACGATTTTATAGAAATAATATGTTACACAGAGTGCTTATACTAATAAAGTCATGCTATGTTGCTTGATGAAAGATATATGCCATATTTTAAATACGTATTAGACGATTTTGAACACCAATAAATCCCTAAACTTTCTTATGTGTGCAGATAACGCGTGTGTAATTTACGTTACTTTTAGATATATTTTGCATAATAACGATTGATGCTGGTAAATTATGTATACCTTTTACAGAATTAATCACTTTAATTGTACACCCACTATATTCTGATCTTATTTCTAATTTGAACCACTGATAAAACATACGTAACCATGATAACGTTACTTAGACAAAATATTTGAAAGTTATTGTTAAGTTTCATGTAGAAATTTAACTGACCGTTCAAATGCGGTACCTAACAATCCTTGATAAACATACCTAGTTTTTATATAATATACATGCACTGTGTCGTTTGTAGAGTTTTGTGCTGTTGATCTATGTTTCTTGTTTGTGATTTTGTTGTGTTTGTGGTATATGTCTTTGGCGTTATACCCTGTGCCATGAAACGGGGTTTATGTTTAAACTTTCGGCTATTGAGCTTGTTTCTGTAGTTTTTCACATAAATATAAAAAATGAATCAAATGGAGTTGCAAACAATAAAATGTTAACACGCAACAATATAAAAACATATGTATTCGTTTAGCATAAATTGTAAAAAGGCATATACAATAGATGTTTAATTCATACTCAATTACAGCGTGAATTAAAATTGCAGTTTACAAAGTTTAACATAAATATAAATTGATAAATAAGTGGGAAAACTAAATTGTGTCAGATAAATTAGATTTTAACATTGTCACGCTCATGGTACGGGCCATGCAACTATGGAATAGTTCATTAACAATCCAATTCTGAAAAAAACTGCCCCTTTCCCTTGGTGAAGTTTAATGGTCCTTAGAAACTGCTGATAGAATGCTTTTTAAAACCATAGGATGATGATGCACATATATTTTCGTCAATGCAACATGAGCCTAGCATGAGTAGCTGATACATTCTGAAAGCTGGTTGATTACCCTGATTTATCCAAGTAAGTTCAATGCAACAAAAAGAACTACGCCAATATTATTGATATCTGGTCCCGAAACAAACACTCCTATACGGACTGGATGGCTTCTATGGGCAACAATGACATAACCTAAATGTAATGTGTACTTTTCGACCAGTGGAAAACTGATAACTCTGTCGAAAAGTTTTTCTAAGAAATATTATTTAAAATCTTACAGGTCTTGAAGGTGCCAATTTTTAAATAGTTCGCAATAAGGCTCTTGGTAAGTTTGAATATATACAATAAGAAAGTTCAACGTTCATTAATAGTAGCATATGTCACACTAACTCTTAGCTAGCTTTATTCAATACCATTAGAACAACCGACCTGCAAGCAGTAGAGGTAGCAAATTTCACATTTGCCCTTGGCAAGTTTGTGTTATAACCATTAGAACTATCACTGATCCTTCGATAGAAGTAACACATGCCACACTGGACCTTTGTAAGATTGAGTAATCGCCTTTAGAAAAGTACATCTGTGTATTGAATAATTCTCAATTGTTTGGGCATGTCGACCGGCAGGGGAAATACGGCGGAGCAAAATACGCCAACTGGCCAAGTATTACGTAAAATAGCTGGGAAAAACTACGCCAAATGGCGGGATTGGGCGGGGATACGTCGACGCGTATGTCACATGTTTTTTTACAGTAAAATACATTTTTTTATTATATATTTACTACTACTTACTACTATCATCGCCTACTGGCTATCGATTCAGACATTTATAAAGCGTGCAAATCTGAAGTAAAAGACGAACTGTATAAGTACTGTTAAACATTCATAGCAAAGGGAGAGCTGAGACATGTTGACACCTGGCAAAATCAACATGAATGTCACACAAGACTCGTCGTCTCCTGCTTTTCTTCGCTATCATCATCTTCTACCGAAGGCGGCGTCATTGGCAAAACGATTTTGTCAACGAGGTCTGTACTTCCAGTTTCCGGTATGGGCACGAGCAGCGCCATGGCGACCACGGCCGCCGCGCCTGAGATCCAGTACAGGCTTCCCTCAAACATTGTCTCCTACAACAGAAACAAACCGAACGCTTTATATCAAGGTGATTTTCTGGTAGTTTTAAAGGAAACAAACACACACAACATAGATGTTACGCTATTACTCCTTCGAACTCTTTAAATGTTTGCCAGCTGGTAATAAATGTTGACGCCCATTTACGTGACTGGAAATGACATTAAAGCAGTATGTACAGTTAAAATAACTATGGTAAGAAACGTAAGTTGACATTGACGAATTGCCTATAAAAATTACAGGAGCACGTTGAATTTCCCCAAGCTAGCTTTTGTCACCACACATTCCATTGAATTGCTATGGGCACGATTCATGGTCTTACATCAAAGCAGTTTCTTGTTTTTGCTCAGATAATGTCCATACAAGAAAGAAAAGATTTTCTCAACCTTTAGTCCACTGAATCAAACGCAAAGGAACAGAACTCCATATGCAAGCTTTCAACAATTAAATAAAAATCCACCGACCAGGAAAACAAGTTGTGGTCCTATTATCGCTCCGATCCTGGTCATCGTGTTCTGGGTTCCGTAACCCAAATTTCTGCAATGTAAAGCATATCTGGAAGGGCGGACCTACTTCGTACGTTCTTTAAAAGAATAGAAGGTATTTTTATCTTTTTTGGACTCATCATTCACTTGCATGTCGAAGCGGTTACAAGGAGGCGGAGTTTATCCTTTCAATATCTAGGGCGTCTTGATGAAGTATCAGGCTAGTTATTGACAACATGGTGCAAAACAGTTACTTCGCCTTATAAACTCGTGTTTGAAATTCACGCGGGCAAAGCGCTCGTATATTAGTTTATAAACACGGGTTGTGGGTGCAGCAAATGTGTTTTTGATTTGTATTAATACTGTTAAACATGGAAGTGAATTTAGACTGATACTGTACTGTTGATTGCATTCATTTTACAATTTTCTCTTGAAGGTTACAAGTTTTTAGTGATATGGTATTAAATATGAAAATCATTCAAATAGCTGCGATTTCTTCACAGAATAACGTGTTGCTGTTGTTGTTGTGTCTAGTTAACGTAAAATATCAGCCTTTTATGCAAGTGTTGTTAAAATAAGTTTGCTCTGTGTTATTAACGTTTAATTTCTTTTTCCGTGTGATACTGTCTTACCATATGTAACCAGCGTACGAATGGAAGTATGTTCTTTTTAAACGCTGTGAGTGTCATTGATCCTGGACATTTGAACAATACTGAACTATGTATAAGACCTATGAGCCATTCATCTACTATGGCTATCGGTGGAATCAGTGCTTGTGCGATCGTTTATGAACTGTTAATACCGTAAGATGAAATATCCGGCTGTTGATTCACATACACTGGGCCGAATATTCAGAACATTGTTAAAGTTGTTGACTTTGAAACGTGAAATATTGGTAAGCGTGCTCACACACGTGAAATATTGGTAAGCGTGCTCACACACGTGAAATATTGGTAAGCGTGCTCACACACGTGAAATATTGGTAAGCGTGCTCACACACGTGAAATATTGGTGAGCGTGCTCACACATGTGAAATATTGGTAAGAGTGCTCACACACGCGAAATATTGGTTAGCGTGCTCACACACGTGAAATATTGGTAAGCGTGCTCACACACGTGAAATATTGGTAAGCGTGCTCACACACGTGAAATATTGGTAAGCGTGCTCACACATGTGAAATATTGGTTAGCGTGCTCACACATGTGAACTTTTGGTTAGCGTGCTCACACACGTGAAATATTGGTAAGCGTGCTCAAACACGTGAAATATTGATAAGCGTGCTCACACACGTGAAATATTGGTTAGCGTGCTCACACATGTGAAATATTGGTTAGCGTGCTCACACATGTGAACTTTTGGTTAGCGTGCTCACACATGTGAACTATTGGTTAGCGTGCTCACACATGTGAACTATTGGTTAGCGTGCTCACACATGTGAACTTTTGGTTAGCGTGCTCACACACGTGAAATATTGGTTAGCGTGCTCACACACGTGAAATATTGGTTAGCGTGCTCACACATTTGAAATATTGGTTAGCGTGCTCACACACGTGAAATATTGGTAAGCGTGCACACACATGTGAAATATTGGTTAGCGTGCTCACACACGTGAAATATTGGTTAGCGTGCTCACACACGTTAAATATTGGTAAGCGTACACACACATGTGAAATATTGGTAAGCGTGCTCAAACATGTGAAATATTGGTTAGCGTGCTCACACATGTGAAATATTGGTTAGCGTGCTCACACATGTGAACTTTTGGTTAGCGTGCTCACATATGTGAACTATTGGTTAGCGTGCTCACACATGTGAAATATTGGTAAGCGTCTTCACACATGTGAACTATTGGTAAGCGTGCTCACACATGTGAAATATTGGTAAGCGTTCTTACACATTTAAAAATAAACATGTACAGCTAAAAAGCTGGCTCAAATCTTGTAAGAAATTCAGCCGATCTCAAGTGTATTAATTTAACTTGCAGATCAGTGACGATTTGAAAATTAACAGCGATGACTTTAACAACGTTGTGAACTTTTACAAAGTTCTGGACAACCGATCCATTTTGCGGCTTTGTTTATATAACTTGAAGATTAGATAATGAATATTTTCAATAATAATAATATAAAATAGAAAACATACAAACTTGCAAATGAAGCGATAAATTAAATGTAAACAAGCAGCATTATGCCTGTAGCGATTATAGCGATAATACCTGATCACGGTAGGGTAGGTTTCTATTGTGAGAGTCTGGATTGGCGACCAGGCGGCATTCACCAAAGTCAATGCCGTAATTGCGAAACAGTTTGTGGCCAAGTCTTGACCCTGGCTATCTGCAAATTTGAAACAACTTATATACTACCCGTGTGTATAATCCTTTTCAATGAACTATTGCATTTTAGCTGAAAACCAAACACGTTGACACAATAATGATATGAAGAATGTTCATTTTACGTAAAGCAAAACTAAATCATTAAAACATTGCCAATGTTCATTGTCTACATGCTATATGACTCTCAATTAAATATATGTTCAGAGTGGCGTTATCGAAAAATACCGAGTTTTAATACTGGTGGCTGCAAACAGATGAAATGTCGTCAATTGTTCTTGGTTATGTTTATATCTTTAGGACTCATTTAATGGACCATCTTAGCTTTAAGTTTTTTTCAAGATTGTGTTTTAGAAATAGTTCACACTGTTTAGAATGATGCCTCTGCCAGAGGCTCTAGCTTTGAAGTCTATGACATTCACAACACATATTTCACCATTTCCATCATGACTATTATGTATGCATATATACTAACTGTGTTTATTAAAGCGTAATATACATGGGTTTTATAAATAGTTACAAATAAAGGCCACATAATCCCGGAATAAAAATTACTCTTTCGACCGATTAATAACCACTAAATATTGTTTGTAAGCATACCGATATACGGGAACATGGTGGCAGACCTGGAGAAAGGTATAATGATATCAACGGTGAAAGATTTGAAAGGCTCGATACCTATTAATACCTTTATCTCCAGCCCAAACAGGTTTAAATAGCCAGCTCCTGCGTGTCCTCAGAAAAAATGTTTGTGATGGAAATATTACCTGGGAGTCTTGCTGTTACAGCCACTGCGAACGCCGCCGCTGCACCCAGACCATAAAACAGCCAGGCCGTTTTCTTTCGGCCCAGTCTGACAGGCAAGAATAAAAGTATAAAAGCTAACACACAAGAAAACTCAAAGCAAAAAAACATCTTATTCATTTTTATAAAAATAATTATTCTTTGACCATTTCTCTTTTGAAGACAAAACGACACACTTATAAAATCTTAAACACGCACACGCACACGCACACACACACACACACACACGTTTTTCACACGCAGCAATTAGAAGATATTCTAAGTAAACATAGTTCAAGCCGTACCTGTTCTGAAGCCAGATGCTGATAAATTGTATTGGGCTTGAAGCGAGGCCTAAAATAAACATGTTCATGAACAGATTTCCGGACAGCCTAGGTACACCAAACTGGATCCCGTAAGCAGTAAGCCCCAGGGTCATCCTGCAAATGAAGGTTATTGTCGCAGTGAATGAAGGTCATATTGGGTGTTAATGTCAGTGGTCAAAGTGGGTGAATGTCAAAGACCATATCCAGGCAACCCAAAGGTCATGATGCAAGTGAAGGTCAATGCAACAGCGATATAATGCCATTGTTGGTCAATATCATCAAAGTGTAGGACAATTTCACACGTTTTGATAACATTTATAGGTCATATGTTGTGAATAAAAATATAGACGAACGGGAATGATGGAACAGGACATGTGTGAATGTTTGATTTAAGTACATTATGAAAGCACATCATTTTAGACTATTGCGACGATGTAACGAGACACGAGCTTACCAAACTATCGTAAATAGGCACGTATACAGTCGCAGTTTTTTTCTTTAAACAAGTCGCTAAAGAAATATTTCTGGTCCCCGCCTTCTGCGTTTCCTTTCCCTATATAGTCCAAGCTCTTGGGGACAGGCTTCCTGTTAAATTGCGCCATCTTTTTTACTATTTGTTTGGCATCCTCAATTCTGTCATGACCGATATACCAACGGAAGCTCTCAGGAACAAACCTGAAAACAATGGAAATACATATAAGGTCAACTAGCCCATTTATGGTACATACAAAATCCATTTCGTTTTTAGAAGTCCTTGTTATTAAGATTATGGTTCAGTAACAAAAATGGATTCTGTGTGAATACAATTACGTCGCAGTACCTTGGCAAAGGTCAACAGAAACGTACGGAGCCATCCAGAATCTGCTGACAAAAACAATTAATGGCACCAAGTTACCAGTATGTGAACAGAAGAGGGAGTCCAGTGGCGGCGGTGGCAATGTGGATCCACACCCAGTCGTTCAGGGTCCAGCAGACGAGGGCAAACAGCGAAGTTTCTATGGCCCAAGAAGGGATAGCCACAACCCACGTTCCCCAACGAGCCTGACGAAACAATCACAAATATGTACTAACACAGTAAGTCATATGGTTTACATCGGTCTACCTTCGCCACCGAGATTACCAATTATATGGATTGTAAATCAGTGGTTTGTACATAATACATTTGACCTCACGCTCAACTTTTAGTATGGGATGTGGACACTATTTTCGGATGCATTAAAGTCAATCCAATTCGAGTTTCGTTATGGGTTGAACAAAATGAATTATATTTATACCTGTGTAAATTCTGCGGCTAGGCTGTACTGAACAGTGAGTTCGAATCCCACGGAAACCCCGATTAGGAATCGGGAGACGGCGAACATTACCCAGGAAACAGAAAACGCGGTGCCAATGTTGAGGAGGACAAGCGCCAGTATGGAGGCAAAGAAAGGCTTCCTTCGCCCAATAAGGTCGGCGACCTGGCCACATGCGATGTTTCCCACGAAGACGCCGGCCATCTAGATGGAGGTTATAGTTGAGGAGATCCACTCGCGGTCACAAACCAGGGAAAACTTAAATTTGGAAATTTAAAATCACGCATTTGTTTGGTAATTATGTGTGCGAGTTGGCCCTTTCTTCGACATCTACTAGTAATTAATTTCATTCAACGGAGGTAAACGAACATTGATTGTTATTCTCTATTTTAATGCTGGTGGGATGTGCATACCCGAGACACTATAGTATTCATCTCATCGTTGAACGTAAGCTTTTCGCACGGTTTGGAAACACCATTCATATGGATTATGCAGACCTCCCACCGGGAATCATTGACCGCCGCTCCACTCGTGATGTTTCCGAGCTCTATTCCCTCAGAGCACCACCAGTCCGGGGCCGCCGCGCCGTACACCATGAACAGCATTGAGAAGCAGACGATACACTTGCAGCTGTGGATAATGGCACTAAGGAGCACCTGGTATCGCCCACAGCCGCCGGTCTCCTCGATCAACTCCTCGATACCAACACCTTCTGGCCCTTGCGTCATTGCGTCTTGTTATCAAGTGCCGGAAGTGCGAGTTTCTTAGGAGGGAAAATATATTTGATAGTATACCGGCATGTGTGTAAACGGACACTGTCAATACAAACCGTCTATACTCGAATATAATGATTATAAAAATTTATTCTATTCTTGCTTTCGTATGATATAAAACAAACGACATCAAGAAATGAATGTTACTATGGTCATCATCTTCATCATCATCATCATCATCATCATCATCATCATCATCATCATCATCCTTTCTGTCTTATGTTGTGTCTTATGCCAAACATTTGCCAATGGGGAAAATCTGCCACCGCTCATCAACTTAATAAGTTGACATGACTGTGACAGCATGTATTAATATGATTAGTCGACATTAAACAAGTAGGCACGAGCACTTGATCACATCATCAGTATATGCTTCCAAACATTTGAATAACATATATTTGCGATAAATCCATACACTGATTATAATCGATTATTCCAAGCGTTGCAACCATTGTTGGAGGTTTAAACGTCTGATTTTGACAGAAATAATGATAGTTTTTCACCTACCTGAGTGTTTGGATAGAAGTGCAGAAGAAACATTGAAGGCGATTGGTAAACTTGGAAATAACAAGACATGTTCCATTGATAATATTTTGTATGAGCACTTTAAAGCCAGTGTCCCGATTTTGATTAAGCCCTTACATTTATTTTTCAATACCATTCTTGAAAGGAAACATTCCCCAGGTCCTGGACTAACGGTGCAATAATCTCTGTATAAAAAAAAAGGCGATCAGTCGGATCCCAATAATTATAGGGGCATTACGTTGATCAGTTGCTTTGCGAAATTATTTACCTTTTTTTAAACGGGAGGCTGACAGAATGGACTAAGGTTTATGATGTTCTCACTGATGCTCAATTTGGCTTTAAGAATAATTATTGTACCGTTGATCCTAACTTTATTCTACATTCGCTGATTCAAAGGCAGCTAAATTCTAAGCAAAAGTTCTACTGTTGTTTTGTTGACTTTTAAAAAAAAGCATATGAATGCATTGATAGGAGTAATATGTGGTATAAAATCAAGTATCGATGGCTAATAATTGATAGTATTTTTTGGCTCTGTTACGTTCAATGAACGAAGAAGTGAAGCTTTATTGTTAAACATGTAGGTACATTGCCTGATTTCTTTGACAGTAATGTAGGATTATTTCAAGGGGAGATAACTTCACTGATCTGTTTTTCCCTATTATTAAATGCCATTGAGTTACATATGCGGCAAGGAACCAAAGCCGGGCTCACCATTGATGAATTTAATATTTACCTATTGTTGTTTGCTGACGTCGATGCCGCTGTACTAAGAAGACCTTCCGAAATCACTTGATCACTTGGAAACTTATTGTAATAGTTGGAAACTCAAGAGTAAATGTTGAGAAAACTTAAATTGTTGTCTTCAAAAAAGGTGGTAGACTTTTGCGAACTGATAAATAGAAATATGCCGGTGTCGATGTTGAAATAGTTAACTCTTTAAATTACCTAGGTGTAGTACTTATGTCTGGTGGTTCTTTTGCTGAAGCAGCTAAAACTTTCGCTGGAAAAGCTCTTCCATCAATGAATGGCTTGATTTATTTTATAAAAGATACAACTGTTCCAGTTAAAATTATGTTTAATCTGTTTGATTCATAAGTTTTGTTTGTACTTAATAATGGGTCGGAGGTTTGGGGAATTGGGAAATATGAGTGCTTTGAAAGAGTGCAAAAACGATTTTGTAAATGTATACTTACAGTAAAACGGTCTACAAATACATTGTCTTTAAACAGTGCACTAGGTCGGTTTCCGCTGTATATCGAACGGCATATTCGGATTATTAAATATTTTATCGAACTATTCACTAGCAAAACTGATAATTGGTTTTTAAGGACAACTATCGGTAAAGAATTAAGAGAGATAAATGCAAACCATGCTGTTAGAAATTGGGTCTCAAATGTTCGAGATGTTTTGCAGCATTTGGAATTTCATGACGTGTGGCTTTTTTCAGAAACAGTAAATATGACTGCCTTTGTACCTTTGATTAGAAATAGGCTCCGAGATATATTTCAGACTGTAGAGTGGGTATGGAAAGTTGTTGCTCATTATTTAAATATAAAGAACTCGAAGATACATTCGAAGTTTCATGTTATATTTATAAATTAGATAACATTAAGTAGAGACAAGTACTTGCAAAATGAAAACTATCATCCCATAGATTAAATATTGAAGTTGGCAGACATACTACCATTGTAAGAAATGATAGGAAGTGTACATTTTGTAACTTAAATGATTTGGAAGACGAGTACCATTTTGTCTTAAAATATCTAGTGTATGCTGATGTTCGTAGAAATTATATACCAAGATACTTTTCAAACATCCTAGTATGGCCAAGTTTATTTTTCTACTGCAAACTGATACTAAATCACTTCTTGTTAAATTAGTATTTTTTTTGTTTTAAAGCCTTTGAAATAAGAAAGAACAATGCCTAATTGTTATATTAATGAATTGACACCAAAAACAAGACGAGTTGTATATGTCTTTGTATTACCTTTTTGCATGCCTTTTGTTTTGTTTTTCTGTTGCTGTTTATTCACAAATGATTTATCTCTGATCTATTTGTATTAGGTTCCTTTATAAACGGCAATGTCGCCGCTATTTTTATGTCTCATTTTATTTCTTTCCGCGATTTCCAAGGTTTATGTGTTAAATGATATATTTAACATTATCACTTTCATATCAACCATGATGCACGCTGATGTGTATGTAACTTGGTTGATGTTTTCTTTTTTTCTTTTGTTCTTTTCATTTTTGTGTAATTTCTAAAAAAATATGTTTATGATACAAAAGTCATTTAAAGCGCATTGTAATGTAACTGTGTTTGTTTTGATTGATTGTGTGTGTGGGTGTGTATTCTATATTTCTGTTTAATATTTGTGTAATGATACGATGAGCTGTGTATGCTGAAGTCAATAATACATTTTCTGTTCTGTGCTCTGTTCTGTTCAAAACATCGGTAAAATGAAATAAGTAAAGAATTACTTATAAATACTTACAGCGATGGAATCACTCAATGGATAATATTGTTATCCCAAAAAGCAAAATTTATTGTTGAAAAAATATAACTCCAAACAAAATGGAAATAACGAATGGAGGCTTTTATAACAGTTCGGTCACACGGACTTACTTTTCTGACATTCTTTCGACTTAATGTGGCGTAAATTATTTCAATAATACTGACATTCATTTTATGGTCTCAATTTTAATGGCGAGATTTATTTCCTTGCGTATTTCATTTACAAAGCGCTCGTTCACGCATCCATTTTTATCATCAATCATAGGTTCTATTAAACAGATGATAATTGAAAATCCTGAAGAATAGCCGGGGTCTGTTTGAGTATAGGGATTCATGCCCAAAGCATGGTAATGTGGCTAAGTCACCTATTTCTTTCCAAATCCTTATTATTCATTTGAATGTAGTTCCCACTGATTTGAATTCAAATATCCCAGCAAAAGAAATCAATCTGATTTCAGTATTACTCCTGAACTTTACAACCCCTGACCAATACTTGACATTCACAGTCTTAAAAGTATGTCCTCAATCGAAAAGAAATTGTTCTTTAAGTTTATACTTACAATTTGCTGATCTATACTCCAGGTTTCTAACATAAGAATACTGGTATTGTATCTGTTTTGTGCGTGCTTTGCAGTGTTGGCGGGTTTGTAATGCCCTTTTTCAAATGATTTTGTAAGGCGATGCAAAATAGTCTTGTGTTTCTGAAAGTCCGTTAATCGAATCCTACGACTGCCTTTCTAAAACTGCAAAACACGGCAGCAATACACGGAGTTGAATAATATGACCAGTTAATGTGTTTTCATTTATTGCTAATATAAAGATCTATATAGAACACCGATACAAGTTAATTAAAAGTTAGTTTAATTTTCCGCCATAAAGAATTTTATTTCGGAAACAAGACGTATGCATTAGTATTAGTACAAGCTAATGACATGCATCAAGATGGAAAAAAATCCGTAGGAGCAACTCGACTGAATCTACCTCTTTGAACCAATTTACTGCTTTACCGAATACTAAGACTACCATAAAAAGATCAAGTTGCACTCGGACTATTTTTTGTAAAGATATTCAAATGTAATAGTTCTAGATTTTTGTTACAATTAACATGAATAAATCGGGCGCCTAATTAGGTCGAATCATCACTGGGTACAGTAACTGGTACAGTAGCTGAGTAAGATACATGTACATACGTCTTAGGCCTTTTTAAAAAATAAATTGGTTAACGGATCCGCCGCCCAATTATTTCGAAAACGTGTTGCCCACATGAAATGATGTAAAACCTGTTGCCTGTTCCTTTGCAACATAAGGATGCAGTTTTCAAAATGGCGGCATCAATTGAGCTGAGATCATACAAAAAAAAAATAAACTTAAATTTTGTTAAAGCTGCAGAGAAATATCCTAACTTCAAAGAATTCATTACTGAATATAAAGTCATTTTTATTATTTACATTTACATATTCCATTTAATAAATTTAATAAATAAATGAGTCAGTGAAATTTGTTGCATTGTGCTTTTTTCTGTTTAGAAGAAGTAGTGCCCAGCAATAAGGAGACACAGGCATATTCATTGTAATGTTAATTTGTGGAAATAGTGTTGAAAATAGGATACTCTTGCAGTCAGGATGTGCTTCAAAAAACATCAACAAAAAGTGACAGTAAAACTGAAAGTTTGTAATAATATTGACTTAAAGCTGCACTCTCACAGATATACCATTTTTACAACTTTTTTATTTTTTGTCTTGGAAAAAGCAAATTTTTGCATAAATATCTGCAAACCAATGATATATGATTGCTGACAAAAAAAGGTCGTAGATATTCATATTTCCGTTCCAAAAATAATGTTTTATGGCTTAAACCGTTACTAACGGTTTAGAAAAAATGCATAAAACATCAGTTTTTGAACAGAAATATAAAATCTGCGATCTAATTTTTTGTCAGCAGTCTTATATAACTGGTTTCCACAGGTTTTCGCAAAAACTGGCTCGTTCCGAGACAAAAAATAAAAAAAGTTGTCAAAACATTCAATCTGTGAGAGTGCAGCTTTAAAATGTGACATTATTTTAAGGTGGAAGTGTATAAAATGCTTATTTAATGATCACATTCATTTGAATTTGAAATTGGTAGGATAGAAAATTGGACTGTAAAGCCAAACATATGTGTATGACAAAGTGAGCATTTGAACATATCAATATTCATTATAATATTGAAGCATTGAATACATTGTGTTGCATAGAAATCAAAACATACTTAAGCATTTCAAATGTCATTCATATGTATCTATGAACATGTCTTTCCTGTTTGTTGTTATTTTTATCTTTTGTTTTGGATTTCGCCACAAGCGCTATGAAAAATACATGTACGTACATGTATTGTAAAAAAATAGAATGAGTATGAAATCCTTTTTTTTTTCTTTTTTTTTCGTACCACCCGTCCAACATTTTTCCAAAAAAATCCGTTAAAAGAGGTAAAAGACGAACTGTATAAGTACTGTTAAACATTCAAAGCAAAGGAAGAGCTAAGACATGTTGGCTCCTGGCAAAATCAACATGAATGTGACACAAGACTCGTCGTCTCCTGCTTTTCTTCGCTATCATCATCTTCTACCGAAGGCGGCGTCATTGGCAAAACGATTTTGTCAACGAGGTCTGTACTTCCAGTTTCCGGTATGGGCACGAGCAGCGCCATGGCGACCACAAGCGCCGTGCCTGAGATCCAATACAGGCTTCCCTCAAACATTGTCTCCTACAACAGAAACAAACCGAACGCTTTATATCAAGGTGATTTTCTGGTAGTTGTAAAGGAAATAAACACACACAACATAGATGTTACGCTATTACTCCTTCGAACTCTTTAAATGTTTACCAGCTGGTAATAAATGTTGACGCCCATTTACGTGACTGAAAATGACATTAAAGCAGCATGTACAGTTAAAATAACTATGTTAAGAAACGTAAGTTGACATTGACGAATTGCCTATAAAAAATACAGGAGCACGTTGAATTTCCCCAAGCTAGCTTTTGTCACCACACATTCCATTGAATTGCCATGGGCACGATGCATGGTCTTACATCAAAGCAGTTTCTTGTTTTTGCTCAGATAATGTTCATACAAGAAAGAAAAGATTTTCACGACCTTTAGTCCACAGAATCAAACGCAAAGAAACAGAACTCCATATGCAAGCTTTCAACAATTAAGAAAAAATCCACCGACCAGGAAGACAAGTTGTGGTCCTATTATCGCTCCGATCCTGGTCATCGTGTTCTGGGTTCCGTAACCCAAATTTCTGCAATGTAAAGCATATCTGGAAGGGCGGATCTACTTTAAAAAAAATAGAAGGTATTTTTACCTTTTTTTGACTCACCATTCACTCGCATGTCGAAGCGGTTACAAGGAGGCGGAGTTTATCCTTTCAATATCTAGGGCGTCTTGATGAAGTATTAGGCGATTTATTGACAACATGGTGCAAAACAGTTACTTCGTCCAATAACCTCGTGTTTGAAATTCACGCGGGCAAAGCGCTCGTATATAATGGCGTTTTTGTTGATACAAAACTAGTTTGAGTTATGGTTTCATGGGTTTCGACGGTTTGGCAACCTGTTCCAAAAGGTTTGCTTGAAATAACAAATGCATGGTTTTGTGTACAAAATGTTTACACTCGT
Source organism: Mya arenaria (assembly GCF_026914265.1). Taxonomy (NCBI): domain Eukaryota; kingdom Metazoa; phylum Mollusca; class Bivalvia; order Myida; family Myidae; genus Mya; species Mya arenaria. The sequence continues at coordinate 69,811,371 of NC_069129.1, read as the reverse complement.
GGAGCTTTTGCATGTTGCCCTTAGTTATGAATGTCTTCAAAACAATGATATAGCAGATGATCGTTTGCCTGTTGTGTTTCAACACAGGTGTTGAATCACAGCCCGCCATGGGTTATTTTTTTCAAAGTCAACTAGTTTTTGAATGGTAGGAACCGACGAAACCGCCTCCGGATGGGGTCTTGATATTTCTAAAAACCAGTTTTGGTTTTCGTAAAACAAACGATAAAACTGGTCTCATTTTATTTGAAACTGTTAAAACAAATACACACGTCGTGAAACCGATATTAAACCGAAACTAGTTTATTACCAACAAAAACGCCCTTAGTTTATAAATTCGGGTTGTGCAGCAAGTGTGTTCTTGATCTGTATTAATAATGTTAAACATGGAAGTGAATTTAGACTGATACTGTACTGTTGATTGCATTCATTTTACAATTTTCTCTTGAAGGTTACAAGTTTTTAGTGATATGGTAATATGAAATTCATTCTACTATCAAGTAGCTGCGATTTCTTTACAAAATAACGTATTGTTGTTGTTGATGTTGTTTTGTTGTTGTTGTTGTTGCTTTTAGTTAACGTAAAATATCAGCCTTTTATGCAAGTGTTGTTAAAATAATTTTGTTCTGTGATATTAACGTTTAATTTCTTTTTCCATGTGATACTGTCTTACCATATGTAACCAGTGTACGAATGGAAATATGTTCTTTTTAAGGCTGTGTCATTGATTCCGGACATTTGAACAATACTGAACTATGTATAAGACCTATGAGCCATTCATCTACTATTGCTATCGCAATCGGAACTCCTCGGCTAATATCAAGATATGTCTATCTCGAAGCTTGCCGGAGATAGCCGAGTTGTTACGATTGTGGCTATCGGTGGAATCAGTGCTTGTGCGATCGTTTATGAACTGTTAATTCCGTAAGATGAAATATCCGTCTGTTGATTCACTGGGCCGAATATTCAGAACATTGTTAAAGTTAACGACAACATTGTTAACTATGAAACGTGAAATATTGGTTAGCATGCTCACACATGTGAAATATTGGTTAGCGTGCTCACACATGTGAAATATTGGTTAGCGTGCTCACACATGTGAAATATTGGTTAGCGTGCTCACATATGTGAAATATTGGTTAGCGTGCTCACACATGTGAAATATTGGTTAGCGTTATCACACATGTGAAATATTGGTAAGCGTGCTCACACATGTGAAATATTGGTTAGCGTGCTCACACATGTGAAATATTGGTTAGCGTGCTCACACATGTGAAATATTGGTTAGCGTGCTCACATATGTGAAACATTGGTAAGCGTGCTCACACAAGTGAAATATTGGTTAGCGTGCTCACACATGTGAAATATTGGTTAGCGCTATTACACATGTGAAATATTGGTTAGCGTTCAAACACATGTGAACTATTGGTAAGCGTGCTCACACATGTGAAATATTGTTAAGCGTGCTCATGTTTGTGAGCTATTGGTTAACGTGCTCACACATGTGAAATATTGGTAAGCGTGCTCACACATGTGAAATATTGGTAAGCGTGCTCACACATGTGAAATATTGGTAAGCGTGCTCACACAGGTGAAATATTGGAAAGCGTTCTCACACATTTAAAAATAAACATTTACAGCTAAAATGCTGGCTCAAATCTTGTAAGAAATTCAGCCGATCTCAAGTGTATTCATTTAACTTGCAGATCGGTGACGATTTGAAAATTAACAACGAGGACTTTAACAATGTTGTGAACTTTTACAGAGTTCTGAACAACTGATCCATTTTGCGGCTTTGTTTATATAACTTGAAGGTTAGATAATGAATATTTTAAATAATAATATAAAATAGAAAACATACAAACTTGCAAATGACGCGATAAATTAAATGTAAACAAGCAGCATTATGCCTGTAGCGATTATAGCGATTATACCTGATCACGGTAGGGTAGGTTTCTATTGTGAGAGTCTGGATTGGCGACCAGGCGGCATTCACCAAAGTCAATGCCGTAATTGCGAAACAGTTTGTGGCCAAGTCTTGACCCTGGCTATCTGCAAATTTGAAACAACTTATATACTACCCGTGTGTATAATCCTTTTCAATGAACTATTGCATTTTAGCTGAAAACCAAACACGTTGACACAATAATGATATGAAGAATGTTCATTTTACGTAAAGCAAAACTAAATCATTAAAACATTGCCAATGATCATTCTCTACATGCTATATGACTCTCAATTAAATATATGTTCGAAGTGGCGTTATCGAAAAGTACCGAGTTCAATACTGGTGGCTGCAAACAGATGAAATGTCGTCAATTGTTCTTGGTTATGTTTATATCTCTAGGACTCATTTAATGGACCATCTTAGCTTTAAGTTTTGTTTCAAGATTGTGTTTTAGAAATAGTTCACACTGTTTAGAATGATGCCTCTGCCAGAGGCTCTAGCTTTGAAGTCTATGACATTCACAACACATGTTTCACCATTTCCATGATGACTATTACGTATGCATATACTAAATGCGTTTATTATAAATAGTTACAAATAAAGACCACATATTCCCGGAACAAAAATTACTCTTTCGGCCGATTAATAACCACTAAATATTGTTTGTAAGCATACCGATATACGGGAACATGGTGACAGACCTGGGGAAAGGTTTAATGATATCAACGGTGAATGATTTGAACGGCTCGATACCTATTAATACCTTTTTATCACATGTTTACCCTTGTTTTCCGTGTAATATACCCATTACGAATATTTTTATCTTACACATGTGTAAGATAACCTATCAGACATTTCGATTGGCCAGACTAATCACCCGCAACCTAGATATCCCTCCGCATTGTTTGTAAACAAAATGGTTTAAATGCTAACAAATACTTACCGTAATAATGAAGCTGTAAGACTTTCGGGAGAGAAATGGCTAACGAATCATAGTGCCAGAAAGCATCTAGTACAAAAACTTTCTGATAACAATGTTCCGCCAACCAGATAATGCAGATTACTAGTCACAGAAATATCCAGTCAGTCAACAAATACAGCCACAATAGTGACAAACACCACAAGAACATTTTAAACATCTCCATCTTGACCAACACAAGCAATGTGCAATCAATGCCATTTGCTTGCCAGTTTAATCAGCTGTCGGTTACCGAAAACACAAATACGAATTCCGCAGCACAGACATCACATTACACATCCCATGGCGGCTAGAACATCATGTTGTCTGGAAACATTCCTGGTGGAAATTAACTTTTTCAACAGCAACATCCATGCAGTACAGAGTAAGGCTTCGCCGTTATCATCTGCATGTTGTGAAACACCATGTACACCAAGAAAACGCTGCAAAACCATTGTAGAGAGCGACAGCGAATAACTTTTAAATCCGTGCACATAGAAAACTTGACAGACCGATGTAGGTCACATAAACCGCGTAAATGCATGTACTCTGAGTGTGACGTCATCAAATTGTGTACTTATTGGGTTTTTTGGTTAAAATCGTTCGTTATTCATGTTGTTGGATATTTTACTACACATTTTTGTATTTGTGACTTGTTAAGCTCTTTATCAGCTTTTAAAACTTGATAACTGCTAGTTACTTTTTGTCATTTTAATTTGGAACTATTTATATGGCGCATCGTTGACATTCTACTCTGAGTACTTTGGCTGTCAAACAATCGGTTCAAAAAGTGGAACTTAATTGGTAATAAAAACACCGTTTTAAGCATGTGATAAAAAAGATCTGACACTCGTTGTCATTTAATTGAAGAATTTTATTAAACTCGTCCATGAAAGTTGTTAGTAAGCTCGCCAGAGGCTCTCTTACTAACAAATTTCATGAACTCGTTTAATAAAATCTTGTATTAAATGACAACTCGTGTCAGATCCTATATATCTCCAGCCCAAACAGGTTTAAATAACCAGCTCCTGCGTGTCCCCAGAAAAAATGTTTGTGATACAAATATTACCTGGGAGTCTTGCTGTTACAGCCACTGCGAACGCCGCCGCTGCACCCAGACCATAAAACAGCCAGGCAGTTTTCTTTCGGCCCAGTCTGACAGGCAAGAATAAAAGTAATAAAGCTAACACACAAGAAAACTCAAAGCAAAAAAAACAACATCTTATTTATTTTATAAAAATAATTATTCTTTGACTGTTTCTCTTTTAAAGACAAAACGACACACATATAAAATCTTAAACACACACACGCACACGCACGCGCACACGCACGCGCACACGCACACGCACACACACACACACACACACACGTTTTTTACACGCAGCAATTAGAAGATATTCTAAGCAAACATAGTTCAAGCCGTACCTGTTCTGAAGCCAGATGCTGATAAATTGTATTGGGCTTGAAGCGAGGCCTAAAATAAACATGTTCATGAACAGATTTCCGGACAGCCTAGGTACACCAAACTGGATCCCGTAAGAAGTAATCCCCAAGGTCATCCTGCAAATGAAGGTTAATGTCACAGTGAATGAAGGTCATATTGGATGTTATCCTCAGTGGTCAAAGTGGGTCAATGTCAAAGACCATATCCAGGCAACCCAAAGGTTCACACGTTTTGATAACATTTATAGGTCATATGTTGTGAATAAAAATATAGACGAACGGGAATGATGGAACAGGACATGTTTGAATGTTTGATTTAAATACATTCACAAAAGCACACCATTTTAGACTACTGTATTGCGACGATGTAACGAAGACACGAACTTACCAAACTATCATAAATAGGCACGTATACAGTCGCAGTTTTTTTTCTTTAAACAAGTCGCTAAAGAAATATTTCTGGTCCCCGCTTTCTGCGTTTTCCTTCCTTATATAGTCCAAGCTCTTGGGGACAGGCTTCCTGTTAAATTGCGCCATCTTTTGTACTATTCTTTTGGCATCCTCGATTCTGTCATGACCGATATACCAACGGAAGCTCTCAGGAACAAACCTAAAATCAATGGAAATATATGTAAGGTCAACTAGCCCAACTAAGCCCATTTATGGTACATACACTATCCATTTAGTTTTAGAAATTCTTGTTTAAGGATAATAAGATTGTGGTTCACTAAACAAAAAAGATTTTGTGGGAATACAACTACGTCGCAGAACCTTGGCGAAGATCTACAGAAACGTACGGAGCCATCTAGAATCTGCTGACAAAAGCAACTAATGGCACCAATTTACCAGTATGTGAACAGAAGAGGGAGTCCAGTGGCGGCGGTGGCAATGTGGATCCACAACCAGTCGTTCAGGGCCCAGCAGACGAGGGCAAACAGCGAAGTTTCTATGGCCCAGGAAGGGATAGCCACAACCCACGTCCTCCAACGAGCCTGACGAAACAATCACAAATATGTACTAACACAGTAAGCCATATGGTTTACATCGGTCTACCTTCGCCACCGAGATTACCAATTATATGGACAGTAAATCAGTGGTTTGTACATAATACATTTGACCTCACGCTCAACTTTTAGTATGGGATGTGGACACTATTTTCGGATGCATTAAAGTCAATCCAATTCGAGTTTCGTTATCAGTTGAACAAAATGTATTATATTTATACCTGTGTAAATTCTGCGGCTAGGCTGTACTGAACAGTGAGTTCGAATCCCGCGGAAACCCCGATAAGGAATCGGAAGACGGCGAACATTACCCAGGAAACAGAAAACGCGGTGCCAATGTTGAGGAGGACAAGCGCCAGTATGGAGGCAAAGAAAGGCTTCCTTCGGCCAATAAGGTCGGCGACCTGGCCACATGCGAGGTTTCCCACGAAGACGCCGGCCATCTGGATGGAGGTTATAGTTGAGGAGATCCACTCGCGGTCACAAACCAGGGAAAACTTAAATTTGGAAAATTAAAATCACGCATTTGTTTGGTAATTATGTGTACGAGTTGGCCCTTTCTTCGACATATACTAGTAATTAATTTCATTCAACGGAAGTAAACGAACATTGATTGTTATTCTGTATTTTAATGCTGGTGGGACGTGCATACCCGAGACACTACAGTATTCATCTCATCGTTGAACGTAAACTTTTCACACGGTTTGGAAACACCATTCAGGTGGATTGTGCAGACCTCCCACCGGGAATCATTGACCGCCGCTCCACTCGTGATGTTTCCGAGCTCTATTCCCTCAGAGCACCACCAGTCCGGGGCCGCCGCGCCGTACACCATGAACAGCATTGAGAAGCAGACGATACACTTGCAGCTGTGGATAATGGCACTAAGGAGCACCTGGTATCGCCCACAGCCGCCTGTCTCCTCGATCAACTCCTCGATACCAACACCTTCTGGCCCTTGCGTCTTGTTATCAAGTGCCGGAAGTGCGAGTTTCTTAGGAGGGAAAATATATTTGATAGTATACCGGCATGTGTGTAAACGGACACTGTCAATACAAACCGTCTATACTCGAATAGAATGATTATAAATTATATTCTATTCTTACTTTCGAATGATATAAAACAAACGACATCAAGAAATGAATGTTACTATGGTAATCATCATCATCATCATCATCATCATCATCATCATCATCATCATTTCTGTCTTATGTTGTGTCTTATGCCAAACATTTGCCAATGGGGAAAATCTGCCACCGCTCATCCACTTAATAAGTTGACGTGACTGTGACAGCATGTATTAATATGATTAGTCGACATTAAACAAGTCGGCACGAGCACTTGATCACATCATCAGTATATGCTTCCAAACATTTGAATAACATATATTTGCGATAAATCCATACACTGATTATAATCGTATTCCAAGCGTTGCAACCATTGTTGGAGGTTTAAACGTCTGATTTTGACAGAAATAATGATAGTTTTTCACCTACCTGAGTGTTTGGATAGAAGTGCAGAAGAAACATTGAAGGCGATTGGTAAACTTGGAAGTAACAAGACATGTTCCATTGATAATATTTTGTATGAGCACTTTAAAGCCAGTGTCCCGATTTTGATTAAGCCCTTACATTTATTTTTCAATACCATTCTTGAAAGGAAACATTCCCCAGGTACTGGACTAACGGTGCAATAATCTCTGTATATAAGAAAGGAGATCAGTCGGATCCCAATAATTATAGCGGCATTACGTTTATCAGTTGCTTTGCGAAATTATTTACATTTTTTTAAACGGGAGGCTTACAGAATGGGCTAAGGCGTATGATGTTCTCACTGATGCTCAATTTGGCTTTAAGAATAATTATTGTACCGTTGATCCTAACTTTATTCTACATTCGCTGATTCAAAGGCAGCTAAATTCTAAGCAGAAGTTCTAGTGTTGTTTTGTTGACTTTTAAAAAAGCATATGAATGCATTGATAATAGTAGGATGTGGTATAAAATCAAGTATCGATGGCTAATAATTGATACTAGTATTTTTTGGCTCTGTTACGTTCAATGAACGAAGAAGTGAAGCTTTATGTTAAACATGTAGGTAGTACCCCAGTGGCGTACCTAGGTCAAACTCTAAGATACGCACAGTCTAGGGGGTGCGGGGGCATGCCCCCCTCCGGAAAATTTTGAAATCCAACATCGCATTTGGTGCTATCTAGGAGCCTTTTGGCACGTATAAAAGCATACAAATAGATGAATATTTACCTTAATTAACATTGTTAGTCCCGATATTTTTTGTATTTTTTTTTCCAAAAATCAATACTTGTATTTGATTTAATAAACAGATCTGGGGTGATGGGTGGCGTCTCTATTTAACATCCAATCCGCTGAATAATTGAGATATTGCGTTGACCAGAAAGGCTTGCGCACCTCACCGGTATATTTAACCACATGCGGAGACGGAAACTGTCTCCATGCTATGCTTAACAGTATCTAGATAAGTTAATAAAATATTGTAACTTAACACAAATAGATCTATACTTAATTATTTTACTTTTAAAATGTATGCGAAAATATCTGTTCTTTCACGGGACTAAAATGATGATAACAATCAGAATATCATCGAACCATTCATGCACACCTGACGATTTGTAAACATGATAATTAAACGCACCATTTAATGTGCTTTGCTGTGGCTTTTAAATGAAATTTATTTCTCAGGCATACAACTATCGTAATCGGATCAGTTATTTCTTACTCTTCTCACGGTGGAGAACCCACGTGACTTATTTGGTAAAGTGCATGGCAACAAATGTGAACAAGTCTCGATTCAGGTAAGGTTTTTAAAGATAACTTTCTTAATATTTGGAGATTTTTTTGTGAAATAAAGACCATAAACCCCGCATTTAAGAGCTCTATCCACGGTAATAAAGAACTTTCTTTAATATTCTAAAGTTTTCCTGAAAATCTTGACCAACTGATTTCTAAGAGTTGAAATCTAAGGCAAAGTACACGGCATTTGACAAATCTATCGCTTTACTTCATGTTAGCCGTAATTAGTTCATAAACAAATCTTATTTTAAGCAAATTGTATGTATTTTAAAGTTTTCAGCGTGTATTGTTGAACTTCTTATAGTTATTTCAAAGGCGAAAATGAACTAAAACCAAATTGATAAAGTACATGGACATTTTAGGTTTGATAAAGTACACGGTCATTTTATGTTTGATAAAGTACACGGTCGTTTACAACCTTCAGTGTATATACTCATTATTTCACTGACTGGTGCTAAAACGATTTATTATAAATTTATTTATTATTTCTATTCTTCAAATTCATTATTGAACATTGCTCCATGTTTGAAAAGACGCATTGTAATGGAGTGTCAATGGAAGATTGAACGCGTTTTAATTGTTAGACCGACGGAGTCGCCTAAATGATGGGCTCATTTTCATGAATCATGGAAACATGTATTATCACACTAAAATTCAGTCCCGTATTTTAACAATATATTCGCAATTGACATATAAAGGGTTTGAAGTTTTTGTAAAGGGTGTTCCACTTCTTTTTCGTATCGTATATGTAAAACGTGTTTGAATTTATGGTAAACAGTAACACATAACTGCTTAATAACTCTTCATTTTGTCAATTTGGAGAAAGAAAAGTGTTCTTGTACTTTTAATGTCTTCGATTGCTAGCTGATTTGATAGACTTATGATTTTGTGACATTTGTTTCATTTCAGAATATGAAGACTCCGACTTCATGCAAAAAATGCGGAATGGCATTTCAAAAAACAAAACAAAAAAAAAAAAAAAAAAAAAAAACAACATCTAGTAGACCACGTTAGAAGGCGTTCTGGTCAATTGCCATCGTTTTTGCGGGAAAGTGTTTTCACAGACACGGGATAGTTTTTAGCTTTATTTTTTCGCAGAGAAATAAATATATACTAACAGTTATACTTTTAATATGAGTGCCCTCGTGTAGAGGTTAAGATTTGCCGTCGTCTGACTGAGTTTTCAACGTTTTTTAGGGGTTGCGTTTTTCACATAATAATGTGGTCCGTGTTTCAGCGGACAGGGTCGTTTAGTTTTATGCTGCTGATTACACGATCAAACACTCATTGCGTGGCAGTAATATAGTGTGTTTTTTATAAATTATATTCAAGTATTGACATTGCCAGCATATCTCGCTAACTTGTGACAGTACATGTCTTTTTTATAGGTGCAGCAATCATGGCGAGACAAATTGCACGTTTGCAAATATTGTGGCAAAACTGCTCTTGTTAGACTTGAAGATACACGAAAGACGCGAAAGCGGCCAATTGAAGCTAACCTGTGATGTGTGTGGGTTCAAATTGGGTGACACGACTAATCTCAGTGACCAGATTTCTACTAGACACAGGGGAATGACACGTCACAATCACAATGGTCTAGTTAGAGGTGCATTCCAGTATGTTGCCGAGTTAAAATAACGATTTTATGAGTTTAACATTTTATTAAGATAAATAGCAAAACGTATTGTTACCAAATGGTACTCTTTAAAAATGTTCGTTTGTCTTACAGTACTGAAAAAATGCAGTGTAAAATTAGTATGAAAACGGTTTGAGCATTAAACATTTTAACAAGGTTTAGAGATGCATTGTTGTCATTTTCCCATTGATGTCCTACAAACAATTAACTGCATGTATCTTATATAATTCAGAAAGCTTTGAAACACAATTATTTTGTAATCACATTTCAGCCTTAAGTCTAGAACATTCTAATGTTCCGTGCTCAGCTCTTATCTAGATGTTCAAGTCTTAGTCCTAGCCTGTAAGTTGGTAATAAAGTGTGCTCTCATTCCTCCTTGCTGTTTCCCATATAACTCCGAGCCTCCATCTTTACAATGAGTTCCTGTCTGTATTGTTAGAACGACCGCAGTTTTACTGATTTAGATCAGATAATATTTTTTCAGACTGAACCTAATAAAAGATTCAGCATTACCTGAATGTATGAACAATATGCTTTGAATGTGGAAATATATATAAACTAATTGTGATGTGCCTATTTTATTGTTTTATATCACATCAAAATAGGAACATTCGTGAAATTTATAATCACTACAAACGGGCCGCTAACTACAGAGATGTTTTATTCGCCGTCAGTCCAGATTATAATTTATAAGTAATACTATCTGATTTTTGAAGAAGTGTATGTATGATTCTGTATTGATCTGAATATTTAAAAGTAATCGAACTTATAATGGCAGACTTTCTCTTTAATGATCCCATAGACTATCTTTCAACTCCTCATTAAATATGATTGCTAAATATTTAGTTATTTAGGTGTGCGTTGTAATGCAAAATTTATTGAATAACTTAAATAAAAACTAAACACTATACATTCTGACGAATAGAAAATACTTATATAACTATTAGTTTGTAAACCGCACTCTACTTTCAAACATAAACTAAAATGACCGTTCAGTTTTAGTTCATTTTTACCTTTGAAATAACTAGCAGTTAAATAATACACGCTGAAAACTTTAAAATACATACAATTTGCTTAAAATAAGATTTGTGTATGAATTATTTACGGCTTACATGAAGTAAAGCGATAGATTTGTCAAAAGCCGTGTACTTTGCCTTAGATTTCAACTCTGAGAAATCAGTTGGTCAAGATTTTCAGGAAAACTTTAGAATATAAGAGAAAGTTCTTTATTACCGTGGATAGAGCTCTTAAATGCGTGGTTTTATCTTACAAAAATTCTCCAAATATTAAGAAAGTTATCTTTAAAAACCTTACCTGAATCGAGACTTGTTGACATTTGTTGCCATGCACTTTACCAAATAAGTCACGTGGGTTCTCCACCGTGTTTCTGATAAGCTCATATTCCAGTAGCTTCTTAAGATTATGTTTTTTCTTAATTGTTAAGTATGAGTGTTTTGATTGGACTAAATTTAAAAGTAAAAAAGTTTAAAAAAATCTTAAACTGAAGAAGCGAATGCAATATATTACCTAGTCTTCAACAACATGTTACATACTGTAATAGTTATCGGTAGGATATTAGGAAGAAATACAGTCAAACCAGTTTTAAGCGACCAGTCAAAACCAAAAACTAGGACAGTGTGGTCTTTGAAAAAGGTGTTCAATTAATGCAGAACGCTTTTATAAGAGCGTTCAAGAATAGTTTCTTTTGGCATTAAGCCACCAGCTGTCATTAATAATCTTCAATACTGTTTGTTGATGACCGTCTAAGAATAAGATACAGTCAACCTGTCTTTAGGGGATCTATTCCCTAAATATGGCACTGTGCATAATAATGGTTATTAAATTCTGAATAAAAGAGCCAGGCGACGATCCTTTTTTCTTGCAAATATGTCAACGACATGTTCGGCGTTGATATTGCGTTCGCTGTAAATGTTCATCAAAACCAGGCCTGACTTTCGCTCAGTTGTCATGGTACTCCTCAAATACGTTTTGACTCGACGCATTGTCGAAAATGAGCGCTCAGCCGTGGCCGTTGCTACTGGCATACACAACAGAACCATGAGGCAGATCCTTATGTTAGGATACGATGCCTCAGTAGCTACGTCCCATGCTTTTTCCAAGGTTGAGTAGGGAGCAAGTGAAGTTACAGTCCACTTCGCTGTCCAACGTTGACAATATCGCTCGAAAGTCGGCTCGTCATCTGGCAGGTCTAACTTGAACTCCTGGAATATTTCTATCGTTACGGCATGGATGAGACCGTCGACCTGCAAATAAATCTTTGTTGTATTTTCGCACTTATGCCATTTAAATATATGCGGCCAATGATCCGGTGCTTATTAGATTAAAGGGTTTCATTTGTTTCATTAGGATTTTCTTATTATTGTGGAAACGATCAATAATTATTTAATTTTAATATCTTTAATGCATGCGCATGTAAATGTATTCAGATATTAACCCGTTCACTGGCAGGCAAGTCGTGTACATGCGCGATATTTTTTCAACTTCCGATTTTGTTTTCTCACACTACCTCGACCTTTTGGTAATATCATTGTGAAAATGTCAAACAACTTGGATCCAAATGAGACGCCGAGCTACTCGGCGTCTCATTTGAATCTAAGTTGTTTGAATATATAACGATACTCGGGATAAGGCAGTGAACGGGTTAAAACCTACATGGTATTACCAATGTAGTTTTATAATTGGTGCATTGCAGCACAAACTATTCGTTTTATTCATTGATTACACTACCTTTGGAGGCAGCAGATACTGTGCCTTGTACCGTCAATTGCCTTTCAACAGCCGTACGTCTAGATCAACAAGCAAATGGTCTACGAACGGCAGGTACATGTTTGTCTTACAGTTCTGGGAAGGGGTCTCTGCTGGGGCGTGCGGTCTGTGAACTTGACGTCCAAATCGCCGTGGGACCGACGGCTCTACATCGACGTCGTGTGCAGTTGATACTGACTTGTCGTAAAGCGCATCCCATACGTCGGCATCGTTACGTTCAGCCTAAACAGGAATATATACAGGATGTACTACACAAAAACAACCGTAAACGCATATTTAATAGCTGTAGAAAATGGCAGCTCTGAATATCTACTAGATGAACAAAATGACACCTTGTGTCAGAAGCTGTGTAAATGCTTATCAAAACTATTTGAGAAATATACGATCCGTCATGGGTTTTCTTTGGAGATCAACATTTCTTAAATGGGTCTAGAAATTAACAGCTATTAACCGAGACAATTTGCGAGGTTAATAAATGTCTTTCTCGAGACGGACTTAAGAAATCTGGATCTCAAAAGAAAATGAGTGACGGATTATTGTTATTACCTAAACAGTTTTGTGTATGAATTCACTTCGTTTTTTGTTATCACACATTTTCCGTGAATTGTTCTCAAATCGAAGATAAGAGTATTTATGTGATAAAAGGGCATATAAAAAGTAGATTGAAGGTCTTGCAGGGCACACCACATGCAAAACAAACAGCCACCCAATCAGATCAAGACCAGACGGCACAGAAAGGCGGTGCAACGATGACTCTGCGATGACGAATCTACTCCTCGAGCCGAGATAGTAAACAAACGGTTGTGGATAAGCTAAGAGAAGAATTTCGATAAGGATGTTTTAATTGACCAGGCAAGATATATCATAACATTATATAGTACTGACCTGGAAGGGAACTTATACTGGTGAACGTTGTTCCAAGTTGCGGTTAATAGCTCTCTCTTCTCACTGTCGTCTAGTTTTTACCCGAAAATATCACCGTAAGGCGGATTAAATGTCTGTTCAGTCATTTTTTAAAAGTCCCGCCTTGTAAACATCATTCGGATCATTTACCAGGAGGTCAACAGGATCTACACCGATTTGGCAGGTTATGGGAAAATAACGCGTGTATAACTGAAGTTGAGATCTACATCGTGATCATCTTTTTTGCGGAATTTAGGTATTACACTATAAAAACCAAAAAACGATAAAATTTTGACGTAATTATTTCTTATACCCCCCAGCCTTTACTTTTTATTGCATTTTTATTTTTTCGCTTTTAACTGACGAAGTGGTGTACGCATTGGCGTACTGGCGTATGCCCCGGTACGCGCCTGGGTACATTGTCTGATTTCTTTGACAGTAATGTCGGATTATTTTAAGGGGAGATAACTTCGCTGATCAGTTTTTCCCTATTATTAAATGACATTGAGTTACATATGCGGCAAGGAACCAAAAGCCGGGCTCACCATTGATGAATTTAATATTTACTTATTGTTGTTTGCTGACGTCGATGCCACTGTACTAAGAAGACCTACAGAAATCACTTGATCACTTGGAAACTTATTGTAATAGTTGGAAACTCAGAGTAAATGTTGAGAAAACTAAAATTGTTGTCTTCAAAAAAGGTGGTAGACTTTTGCGAACTGATAAATAGAAATATGCCGGTGTCGATGTTGAAATAGTTAACTCTTTAAATTGCCTAGGTGTAGTACTAACGTCTGGTGGTTCTTTTGCTGAAGCAGCTAAAACTTTCGCTGGAAAAGCTCTTCCATCAATGAATGGTTTGCTTTATTTTATAAAAGATACAACTGTTCCAGTTAAAATTATGTTTAATCTGTTTGATTCATAAGTTTTGTCTGTACTTAATAATGGGTCGGAGGTTTGGGGAATTGGGAAATATGAGTGCTTTGAAAGAGTGCAAAAACGATTTTGTAAATGTATACTTACAGTAAAACGGTCTACAAATATATTGTCTTTAAACAGTGCACTAGGTCGGTTTCCGCTGTATATCAAACGATGTATTCAGATCATTAAATATTTTATCGAACTATTCACTAGCAAAACTGATAATTGGTTTTTAAGGACAACTATCGGTAAAGAATTAAGAGAGATAAATGCAAACCATGCTGTTAGAAATTGGGTCTCAAATGTTCGAGATGTTTTACAGCATTTGGAATTTCATGACGTGTGGCTTTTTTCAGAAACAGTAAATATGACTGCCTTTGTACCTTTGATTAGAAATAGGCTCCGAGATATATTTCAGATTGTAGAGTGGGTATGGAAAGTTGTAGCTCATTATTTAAATATAAAGAACTCGAAGATACATTCGAAGTTTCAAGGTATATTTATAAATTAGATAACATTAAGTAGAGACAAGTACTTGCAAAATGAAAACTATCATCCCATAGATTAAATATTGTAGTTGGCAGACATACTACCATTGTAAGAAATGATAGGAAGTGTACATTTTGTAACTTAAATGATTTGGAAGACGAGTACCATTTTGTCTTAAAATATCAAGTGTATGCTGATGTTCGTAGAAATTATATACCAAGATACTTTTCAAACATCCTAGTTTATTTTTCTACTGCAAACTGATACTAAATCACTTCTTGTTAAATTAGTATTTTTGATTTGTTTTAAAGCCTTTGAAATAAGAAAGAACAATGCCTAATTGTTATATTAATGAATTGACACCAAAAACAAGACGAGTTGTATATGTCTTTGTGTTAACTTTTTGCATGCCTTTTGTTTTGTTTTTCTGTTGCTGTTTATTCACAAATGATTTATCTCTGATCTATTTGTATTAGGTTCCTTTATAAACGGCAATGTCGCCGCTATTTTTATGTGTCATTCTATTTCCTTCCGCGATTTCCAAGGTTTATGTGTAAAATGATATATTTAACATTCTCACTTTCATATCAACCATGATGCACGATGATGTGTATCTAACTTGGTTGATGTTTTCTTTTTTTCTTTTCATTTTTGTGTAATTTCTAAAAAAATATGTTTATGATACAAAAATAATCTAAACCGCATTGTAATGTAACTATGTTTGTTTTGATTGATTGTGTGTGTGGGTGTGTATTCTATATTTCTGTTTTATATTTGTGTAATGTGACGATGAGCTGTGTATGCTGAAGTCAATAATACATTTTCTGTTCTGTTCCCTGTTCTGTTCAAAACATCGGTAAAATGAAATAAGTAAAGAATGACTTAAAAATACAGCGATGGAATCACTCAATGGATAATATTGTTATCCCAAAAAGCAAAATTTATTGTTGCAAAAATATAACTCCAAACAAAATGGAAATAACGAATGGAGGCTTTTATAACAGTTCGGTCACACGGACTTACTTTTCTGACATTCTCTCGACTTAATGTGGCGTAAATTATTTCAATAATATTGACATTCATTTTATGGTCTCAATTTTAATGGCGAGATTTATTTCCTTGCGTATTTCATTTACAAAGCACTCGTTCAGCATCAGTTTTTATCATCAATCATAGGTTCTATTAAACCGATGATAATTGACAATCCTGAAGAATAGCCGGAGTCTGTTTAAGTATAGGGATTCATGCCGAAAGCATGGTAATGGGGCTAAGTCACCTATTTCTTTCCAAATCCTTATTATTCATTTGAATGTAGTTCCCACTGATTTGAATTCAAATATCCCAGCAAAAGAAATCAATCTGATTTCAGTTTTACTACATTTATTGCTAATATAAAGATTTATATAGAACACCGATACAAGTTAATTAAAAGTGAGTGTAATTTTCCGCCATAAAGAATTTTATTTCGGAAACAAGAGGTATGCATTAGTATTAGTACAAGCTAATGACATGCATCAAGATGGAAAAAAAATCCGTAGGAGCAACTCGACTGAATCTACCTCTTTGAACCCATTTACTGCTTTACTGAATACTAAGACTACCATAAAAAGATCAAGTTGCACTCGGACTATTTTTTGTAAAGATATTCAAATGTAATAGTTCTAGATTTTTGTTACAATTAACATGAATAAATCGGGCACCTAATTAGGTCGAATCATCACTGGGTACAGTAACTGGTACAGCAGCTGAGTAAGATACATGTACATACGTCTTAGGCCTTTTTTAATAAATTGGTTAAAGGATCCGCCGCCCAATTATTTCGAAAACGTGTGTGTTGCCCACATGAAATGATGTAAAACCTGTTGCATGTTCCTGTGCAACATAAGGATGCAGTTTTTAAAATGACGGCCTCAATTGAGCTGAGATCCTACAAAAAAAAATCTTAAATTTTGTTAAAGCTGCAGAGAAAAATCCTAACTTCAAAGAATTCATTACTGAATATAAAGTCATTTTTTTATTATTTACATTTCCATATTCCAGTTAATAAATAAATGAGTCAGTGAAATTTGTTACATTGTGCTTTTTCTGTTGAGAAGAAGTAGTGCCCAGCGATAAGGAGACACAGGCATATTCATTGTCATGTTGATTTGTGAAATATTGTTGAAAATAGGATACTCTTGCAGTCAGGATGTGCTTCAAAAAACATCAACAAAAAGTGACAGTAAAACTGAAAGTTTGTAATAATATTGACTTAAAGCTGCACTCTCACAGATATACCATTTTTACAACTTTTTTTATTTTTTGGCTTGGAAAAAGCAAATTTTTGCATAAATATCTGCAAACCAATGATATATGATTGCTGACAAAAAAAATATCGTAGATATTCATATTTCCGTTCCAAAAATAATACTAACGATTTAGAAAAAATGCATAAAACATCAGTTTTTGAACAGAAATATAAAAATCTGCGATCTAATTTTTTGTCAGCAGTCTTATATAAATGGTTTCCATAAGTTTTCGCAAAAACTGGCTCGTTCCAAGACAAAAAATAAAAAAGTTGTCAAAACATTCAATCTGTGAGAGTGCAGTTTTAAAATGTGACATTATTTTAAGGTGGAAGTGTATAAATGCTTATTTAATGATTACATTAATTTGAATTTGAAATTGGTAGGATAGAAAATTGGACTGTAAAGCCAAACATATGTGTATGACAAAGTGAGCATTTGAACATATCAATATTCATTATAATATTAAATACATTGTGTTGCATAGAAATCAAAACATACTTAAGCATTTAAAATGTCATTCATATGTATCTATGAACATGTCTTTCCTGTTTGTTGTTATTTTTATCTTTTGTTTTGGATTTCGCCACAAGCGCTATGAAAAATACATGTACGTACATGTATTGTAAAAAAATAGAATGAGTATGAAATTCTTTTTTTTTTTTTTTTTTTTTCGCACCACCAGTCCAACATTTTAAAAAAAAAAACGTTAAAAGAGGTAAAAGACGAACTGTATAAGTACTGTTAAACATTTAAAGCAAAGGAAGAGCTAAGACATGTTGACACCTGGAAAAATCAACATGAATGTCACACAAGACTCGTGGTCTCCTGCTTTTCTTCGCTATCATCATCTTCTACCAAAGGCGGCGTCATTGGCAAAACGATTTTGTCAACGAGGTCTGTACTTCCAGTTTCTGGTATGGGCACCAGCAGCGCCATAGCGACCACAAGCGCCGTGACTGAGATCCAATACAGGCTTACCTCAAACATTGTCTCCTACAACAGAAACAAACCGAACGCTTTATATCAAGGTGATTTTCTGGTAGTTATAAAGGATATAAACATACACAACATAGATGTTACGCTATTACTCCTTCGAACTCTTTAAATGTTTGCCAGCTGGTAATAAATGTTGACGCTCATTTACGTGACTGAAAATGACATTAAAGCAGCATGTACAGTTAAAATAACTATGTTAAGAAACGTTAGTTGACATTGACGAATTGCCTATAAAAATACAGGAGCACGTTGAATTTCCCCAAGCTAGCTTTTGTCACCACACATTCCATTGAATTGCCATGGGCACGATGCATGGTCTTACATCAAAGCAGTTTTTTGTTTTTGCTCAGATAATGTTCATACAAGAAAGAAAAGATTTTCACGACCTTTTGTCCACTGAATCGAACGCAAAGAAACAGAACTCCATATGCAAGCTTTCAACAATTAAGAAAAAATCCACCGACCAGGAAGACAAGTTGTGGTCCTATTATCGCTCCGATCCTG
Source organism: Mya arenaria (assembly GCF_026914265.1). Classification (NCBI taxonomy): domain Eukaryota; kingdom Metazoa; phylum Mollusca; class Bivalvia; order Myida; family Myidae; genus Mya; species Mya arenaria. The sequence continues at coordinate 69,792,669 of NC_069129.1, read as the reverse complement.
GTCATCGTGTTCTGGGTTCCGTAACCCAAATTTCTGCAATGTAAAGCATATCTGGAAGGGCGGATCTACTTTAAAAAAAATAGAAGGTATTTTTACCTTTTTTGGACTCACCATTCACTCGCATGTCGAAGCGGTTACAAGGAGGCGGAGTTTATCCTTTCAATATCTAGGGTGTCTTGATGAAGTATTAGGCTAGTTATTGACAACATGGTGCAAAACAGTTACTTCGTCCAATAACCTCGTGTTTGAAATTCACACAGGCAAAGCGCTCGTATATAATGGCGTTTTTGTTGATACAAAACTAGTTTGAGTTATGGTTTCATGGGTTTCGACGGTTTGGCAACCTGTTCCAAAAGGTTTGCTTGAAATAACAAATGCATGGTTTTGTGTACAAAATGTTTACACTCGTGGAGCTTTTGCATGTTGCCCTTAGTTATGAATGTCTTCAAAACAATGATATAGCAGATGGTCGTTTGCCTGTTGTGTTTCAACACAGGTGTTGAATCACAGCCCGCCATGGGTTATTTTTTTTCAAAGTCAACTAGTTTTTGAATGGTAGGAACCGACGAAACCGCCTCCGGATGGGGCCTTGATATTTCCAAAAACCAGTTTTGGTTTTCGTAAAACAAACGATAAAACTGGTCTCATTTTATTTGAAACTGTTAAAACAAATACACACGTCGTGAAACCGATATTAAACCGAAACTAGTTTATTACCACCAAAAACGCCCTTAGTTTATAAACTCGGGTTGTGGGTGCAGCAAGTGTGTTTTTGATCTGTATTAATAATGTTAAACATGGAAGTGAATTTAGACCGATAGTGTACTGTTGATTGCATGAATTTTTCAATTTCCTCTTGAAGGTTACAAGTTTTTAGTGATATGGTAATATGAAATTCATTCTACTATCAAGTAGCTGCGATTTCTTTATTAAATAACGTATTGTTGTTGTTGTTGTTGATGTTGTTTTGTTGTTGTTGTTGTTGTTGCTTTTAGTTAACGTAAAATATCAGCCTTTTATGCAAGTGTTGTTAAAATAATTTTGTTCTGTGATATTAACGTTTAATTTCTTTTTCCGTGTGATACTGTCTTACCATATGTAACCGGCGTACGAATGGAAATATGTTCTTTTAAGGCTGTGTCATTGATTCCGGACATTTGAACAATACTGAACTATGTATAAGACCTATGAGCCTTTCATCTACTATTGCTATCGCAATCGGAACTCCTCGGCTAATATCAAGATATGTCTATCTCGAAGCTTGCCGGAGATAGCCGAGTTGTTACGATTGTGGCTATCGGTGGAATCAGTGCTTGTGCGATCGTTTATGAACTGTTAATTCCGTAAGATGAAATATCCGTCTGTTGATTCATATACACTGGGCCGAATATTCAGAACATTGTTAAAGTTAACGACAACATTGTTAACTATGAAACGTGAAATATTAGTTAGCGTGCTCACACATGTGAAATATTGGTTAGCGTTCTCACATATGTGAAACATTGGTTAGCGTGCTCACACATGTGAAATATTGGTTAGCGTGCTCACATATGTGAAATATTGGTTAGCGTGCTCACACATGTGAAATATTGGTTAGCGCTATTACACATGTGAAATATTGGTTAGCGTTCAAACACATGTGAACTATTGGTAAGCGTGCTCACACATGTGAAATATTGTTAAGCGTGCTCATACATGTGAGCTATTGGTTAACGTGCTCACACATGTGAAATATTGGTAAGCGTGCTCACACATGTGAAATATTGGTAAGCGTGCTCACACATGTGAAATATTGGTAAGCGTGCTCACACAGGTGAAATATTGGAAAGCGTTCTCACACATTTAAAAATAAACATTTACAGCTAAAATACTGGCTCAAATCTTGTAAGAAATTCAGCCGATCTCAAGTGTATTCATTTAACTTGCAGATCGGTGACGATTTGAAAATTAACAACGAGGACTTTAACAAGGTTGTGAACTTTTACAGAGTTCTGAACAACTGATCCATTTTGCGGCTTTGTTTATATAACTTGAAGGTTAGATAATGAATATTTTAAATAATAATATAAAATAGAAAACATACAAACTTGCAAATGACGCGATAAATTAAATGTAAACAAGCAGCATTATGCCTGTAGCGATTATAGCGATTATACCTGATCACGGTAGGGTAGGTTTCTATTGTGAGAGTCTGGATTGGCGACCAGGCGGCATTCACCAAAGTCAATGCCGTAATTGCGAAACAGTTTGTGGCCAAGTCTTGACCCTGGCTATCTGCAAATTTGAAACAACTTATATACTACCCGTGTGTATAATCCTTTTCAATGAACTATTGCATTTTAGCTGAAAACCAAACACGTTGACACAATAATGATATGAAGAATGTTCATTTTACGTAAAGCAAAACTAAATCATTAAAACATTGCCAATGATCATTCTCTACATGCTATATGACTCTCAATTAAATATATGTTCACAGTGGCGTTATCGAAAAGTACCGAGTTCAATACTGGTGGCTGCAAACAGATGAAATGTCGTCAATTGTTCTTGGTTATGTTTATATCTCTAGGACTCATTTAATGGACCATCTTAGCTTTAAGGGTTTTTTTCAAGATTGTGTTTTAGAAATAGTTCACACTGTTTAGAATGATGCCTCTGCCAGAGGCTCTAGCTTTGAAGTCTATGACATTCACAACACATATTTCACCATTTCCATGATGACTATTACGTATGCATACTAGTATACTAAATGCGTTTATTAAAGCGTAATATACATGGGTTTTATAAATAGTTACAAATAAAGACCACATATTCCCGGAACAAAAATTACTCTTTCGGCCGATTAATAACCATTAAATATTGTTTGTAAGCATACCGATATACGGGAACATGGTGACAGACCTGGGGAAAGGTTTAATGATATCAACGGTGAATGATTTGAAAGGCTCGATACCTATTAATACCTTTTTATCACATGCTTACCCTTGTTTTCCGTGTAATATACCCATTACGAATATTTTTATCTTACACATGTGTAAGATAACCTATCAGACATTTCGATTGGCCAGACTAATCACACGCAACCTAGATATCCCTCCGCATTGTTTGTAAACAAAATGGTTTAAATGCCAACAAATACTTACCGTAATAATGAAGCTGTAAGACTTTCGGGAGAGAAATGGCTAACGAATCATAGTGCCAGAAAGCATCTAGTACAAAAACTTTCTGATAACAATGTTCCGCCAACCAGATAATGCAGATTACTAGTCACAGAAATATCCAGTCAGTCAACAAATACAGCCACAATAGTGACAAACACCACAAGAACATTTTAAACATCTCCATCTTGACCAACACAAGCAATGTGCAATCAATGCCATTTGCTTGCAAGTTTAATCAGCTGTCGGTTACCGAAAACACAAATACGAATTCCGCAGCACAGACATCACATTACACATCCCATGGCGGCTAGAACATCATGTTGTCTGGAAACATTCCTGGTGGAAATTAACTTTTTCAACAGCAACATCCATGCAGTACAGAGTAAGGCTTCGCCGTTATCATCTGCATGTTGTGAAACACCATGTACACCAAGAAAACGCTGCAAAACCATTGTAGAAAGCGACAGCGAATAACTTTTAAATCCGTGCACACAGAAAACTTGACAGACCGATGTAGGTCACATAAACCGCGTAAATGCATGTACTCTGAGTGTGACGTCATCAAATTGTGTACTTATTGGGTTTTTTGGTTAAAATCGTTCGTTATTCATGTTGTTGGATATTTTACTACACATTTTTGTATTTGTGACTTGTTAAGCTCTTTATCAGCTTTTAAAACTTGATAACTGCTAGTTACTTTTTGTCATTTTAATTTGGAACTATTTATATGGCGCATCGTTGACATTCTACTCTGAGTACTTTGGCTGTCAAACAATCGGTTCAAAAAGTGGAACTTAATTGGTAATAAAAACACCGTTTTAAGCATGTGATAAAAAAGATCTGACACTCGTTGTCATTTAATTGAAGAATTTTATTAAACTCGTCCATGAAAGTTGTTAGTAAGCTCGCCAGAGGCTCGCTTACTAACAAATTTCATGAACTCGTTTAATAAAATCTTGTATTAAATGGCAACTCGTGTCAGATCCTATATATCTCCAGCCCAAACAGGTTTAAATAACCAGCTCCTGCGTGTCCCCAGAAAAAATGTTTGTGATACAAATATTACCTGGGAGTCTTGCTGTTACAGCCACTGCGAACGCCGCCGCTGCACCCAGACCATAAAACAGCCAGGCAGTTTTCTTTCGGCCCAGTCTGACAGGCAAGAATAAAAGTAATAAAGCTAACACACAAGAAAACTCAAAGCAAAAAAAATAACATCTTATTTATTTTATAAAAATAATTATTCTTTGACTGTTTCTCTTTTAAAGACAAAACGACACACTTATAAAATCTTAAACACACACACACGCACACGCACGCGCACACGCACGCGCACGCGCACACGTACACGCACACGCACACGCACACACACACACACACACACACACACGTTTTTTACACGCAGCAATTAGAAGATATTCTAAGCAAACATAGTTCAAGCCGTACCTGTTCTGAAGCCAGATGCTGATAAATTGTATTGGGCTTGAAGCGAGGCCTAAAATAAACATGTTCATGAACAGATTTCCGGACAGCCTAGGTACACCAAACTGGATCCCGTAAGAAGTAATCCCCAAGGTCATCCTGCAAATGAAGGTTAATGTCACAGTGAATGAAGGTCATATTGGATGTTATCCTCAGTGGTCAAAGTGGGTGAATGTCAAAGACCATATCCAGGCAACCCAAAGGTCATGATGCAAGTGAAGGTCAATGCAATAGCGATATAATGCCATTGTTGGTCAATATCATCAAAGTGTAGGACAATTTCACACGTTTTGATAACATTTATAGGTCATATTTTGTGAATAAAAATATAGACGAACGGGAATGATGGAACAGGACATGCTTGAATGTTTGATTTAAATACATTATGAAAGCACATCATTTTAGACTATTGCGACGATGTAACGAGACACGAGCTTACCAAACTATCATAAATAGGCACGTATACAGTCGCAGTTTTTTTTCTTTAAACAAGTCGCTAAAGAAATATTTCTGGTCCCCGCCTTCTGCGTTTCCTTTCCCTATATAGTCCAAGCTCTTGGGGACAGGCTTCCTGTTAAATTGCGCCATTTTTTGTACTACTTTTTTGGCATCCTCGATTCTGTCATGACCGATATACCAACGGAAGCTCTCAGGAACAAACCTGAAAACAATGGAAAAACATATAAGGTCAACTAGCCCATTTATGGTACATACAATATCCATTTCGTTTTTAGAAGTCCTTGTTATTAAGATTATGGTTCAATAAACAAAAATGGATTCTGTGTGAATACAATTACGTCGCAATACCTTGGCAAAGGTCAACAGAAACGTACGGAGCCATCCAGAATCTGCTGACAAAAACAATTAATGGTACCAAGTTACCAGTATGTGAACAGAAGAGGGATTCCAGTGGCGGCGGTGGCAATGTGGATCCACAACCAGTCGTTCAGGGTCCAGCAGACGAGGGCAAACAGCGAAGTTTCTATGGCCCAAGAAGGGATAGCCACAACCCACGTCCTCCAACGAGCCTGACGAAACAATCACAAATATGTACTAACATAGTAAGTCATGTGGTTTACATCGGTCTACCTTCGCCACCGATATTACCAATTATATGGATAGTAAATCAGTGGTTTGTACATAATACATTTGACCTCACGCTCAACTTTTAGTATGGGATGTGGACACTATTTTCGGATGCATTAAAGTCAATCCAATTCGAGTTTCGTTATGGGTTGAACAAAATGAATTATATTTATACCTGTGTAAATTCTGCGGCTAGGCTGTACTGAACAGTGAGTTCGAATCCCACGGAAACCCCGATTAGAAATCGGGAGACGGCGAACATTACCCAGGAAACAGAAAACGCGGTGCCAATGTTGAGGAGGACAAGCGCCAGTATGGAGGCAAAGAAAGGCTTCCTTCGCCCAATAAGGTCGGCGACCTGGCCACATGCGATGTTTCCCACGAAGATGCCGGCCATCTGGATTGAGGTTATAGTTGAGGAGATCCACTCGCGGTCGCAAACCAGGGAAAACTTAAATTTGGAAAATCAAAATCACGCATTTGTTTGGTAATTATGTGTGCGAGTTGGCCCTTTCTTCGACATCTACTAGTAATTAATTTCATTCAACGGAGGTAAACGAACATTGATTGTTATTCTGTATTTTAATGCTGGTGGGATGTGCATACCCGAGACACTATAGTATTCATCTCATCGTTGAACGTAAACTTTTCGCACGGTTTGGAAACACCATTCATATGGATTATGCAGACCTCCCACCGGGAATCATTGCCGCCGCTCCACTCGTGATGTTTTCGAGCTCTATTCCCTCAGAGCACCACCAGTCCGGGGCCGCCGCGCCGTACACCATGAACAGCATTGAGAAGCAGACGATACACTTGCAGCTGTGGATAATGGCACTAAGGAGCACCTGGTATCGCCCACAGCCGCCTGTCTCCTCGATCAACTCCTCGATACCAACACCTTCTGGCCCTTGCGTCATTGCGTCTTGTTATCAAGTGCCGGAAGTGCGAGTTTCTTAGGAGGGCAAATATATTTGATAGTATACCGGCATGTGTGTAAACGGACACTGTCAATACAAACCGTCTATACTCGAATATAATGATTATAAAAAATTATTCTATTCTTGCTTTCGTATGATATAAAACAAACGACATCAAGAAATGAATGTTACTATGATCATCATCATCATCATCATCATCATCATCATCATCATCATCATCCCTTACATTTATTTTTCAATACCATTCTTGAAAGGAAACATTCCCCTGGTCCTGGGCTAACGGTGCAATAATCTCTGTATTTAAAAAAGGAGATCAGTCGGATCCCAATAATTATAGGGGCATTACGTTGATCAGTTGCTTTGCGAAATTATTTACATTTTTTTTTAAACGGGAGGCTTACAGAATGGACTAAAGCGTATGATGTTCTCACTGATGCTCAATTTGGCTTTAAGAATAATTATTGTACCGTTGATCCTAACTTTATTCTACATTCGCTGATTCAAAGGCAGCTAAATTCTAAGCAGAAGTTCTACTGTTGTTTTGTTGACTTTTAAAAAAAGCATATGAATGCATTGATAGGAGTAGGATGTGGTATAAAATCAAGTATCGATGGCTAATAATTGATTTGTATTTTTTGGCTCTGTTACGTTCAATGAACGAAGAAGTGAAGCTTTATGTTAAACATGTAGGTACATTGTCTGATTTCTTTGAAAGTAATGTCGGATTATTTCAAGGGGAGATAACTTCACTGATCAGTTTTTCCCTATTATTAAATGACATTGAGCTACATATGCGGCAAGGAACCAAAGCCGGGCTCACCATTGATGAATTTAATATTTACCTATTGTTGTTTGCTGACGTCGATGCCGTTGTATTAAGAAGACCTACAGAAATCACTTGATCACTTGGAAACTTATTGTAATAGTTGGAAACTCAGAGTAAATGTTAAGAAAACTAAAACTGTTGTCTTCAAAAAAGGTGGTAGACTTTTGCGAACTGATAAATAGAAATATGCCGGTGTCGATGTTGAAATAGTTAACTCTTTAAATTACCTATGTGTAGTACTAACGTCTGGTGGTTCTTTTGCTGAAGCAGCTAAAACTTTCGCTGAAAAAGCTTTTCCATCAATGAATGGCTTGCTTTATTTTATAAAAGATACAACTGTTAAAATTATGTTTAATCTGTTTGATTCATAAGTTTTGTCTGTACTTAATAATGGGTCGGAGGTTTGGGGAATTGGGAAATATGAGTGCTTTGAAAGAGTGCAAAAACGATTTTGTAAATGTATACTTACAGTAAAACGGTCTACAAATATATTGTCTTTAAACAGTGCACTAGGTCGGTTTCCGCTGTATATCAAACGATATATTCAGATCATTAAATATTTTATCGAACTATTCACTAGCAAAACTGATAATTGGTTTTTAAGGACAACTATCGGTAAAGAATTAAGAGAGATAAATGCAAACCATGCTGTTAGAAATTGAGTCTCAAATGTTCGAGATGTTTTACAGCATTTGGAATTTCATGACGTGTGGCTTTTTTTCAGAAACAGTAAATATGACTGCCTTTGTACCGTTGATTAGAAATAGGCTCCGAGATATATTTCAGACTGTAGAGGTATGGAAAGTTGTAGCTCATTATTTAAATATGAAGAACTCGAAGATACATTCGAATTTCAAGGTATATTTATAAATTAGATAACATTAAGTAGAGACAAGTACTTGCAAAATTAAAACTATCATCCCATAGATTAAATATTGAAGTTGGCAGACATACTACCATTGTAAGAAATGATAGGAAGTGTACATTTTGTAACTTAAATGATTTGGAAGACGAGTACCATTTTGTCTTAAAATATCAAGTGTATGCTGATGTTCGTAGAAATTATATACCAAGATACTTTTCAAATATCCTAGTATGGCCAAGTTTATTTTTCTACTGCAAACTGATACTAAATCACTTCTTGTTAAATTAGTATTTTTTTTGTTTTAAAGCCTTTGAAATAAGAAAGAACAATGCCTAATTGTTATATTAATGAATTGACACCAAAAACAAGACGAGTTGTATATGTCTTTGTATTACCTTTTTGCATGCCTTTTGTTTTGTTTTTCTGTTGCTGTTTATTCACAAATGATTTATCTCTGATCTATTTGTATTAGGTTCCTTTATAAACGGCAATGTCGCCGCTATTTTTATGTCTCATTTTATTTCTTTCCGCGATTTCCAAGGTTTATGTGTTAAATGATATATTTAACATTATCACTTTCATATCAACCATCATGCACGCTGATGTGTATGTAACTTGGTTGATGTTTTCTTTTTTCTTTTGTTCTTTTCATTTTTGTGTAATTTCTAAAAAAAAAATATGTTTATGATACAAAAATCATTTAAAGCGCATTGTAATGTAACTGTGTTTGTTTTGATTGATTGTGTGTGTGGGTGTGTATTCTATATTTCTGTTTAATATTTGTGTAATGTGACGATGAGCTGTGTATGCTGAAGTCAATAATACATTTTCTGTTCTGTGCTCTGTTCTGTTCAAAACATCGGTAAAATGAAATAAGTAAAGAATGACTTAAAAATACTTACAGCGATGGAATCACTCAATGGATAATATTGTTATCCCAAAAAGCAAAATTTATTGTTGAAAAAATATAACTCCAAACAAAATGGAAATAACGAATGGAGGCTTTTATAACAGTTCGGTCACACGGACTTACTTTTCTGACATTCTTTCGACTTAATGTGGCGTAAATTATTTCAATAATACTGACATTCATTTTATGGTCTCAATTTTAATGGCGAGATTTATTTCCTTGCGTATTTCATTTACAAAGCACTCGTTCACGCATCCATTTTTATCATCAATCATAGGTTCTATTAAACAGATGATAATTGAAAATCCTGAAGAATAGCCGGGGTCTGTTTGAGTATAGGGATTCATGCCCAAAGCATGGTAATGTGGCTAAGTCACCTATTTCTTTCCAAATCCTTATTATTCATTTGAATGTAGTTCCCCTGATTTGAATTCAAATATCCCAGCAAAAGAAATCAATCTGATTTCAGTATTACTCCTGAACTTTACAACCCCTGACCAATACTTGACATTCACAGTCTTAAAAGTATGTCCTCAATCGAAAAGAAATTGTTCTTTAAGTTTATACTTACAATTTGCTGATCTATACTCCAGGTTTCTAACATAAGAATACTGGTATTGTATCTGTTTTGTGCGTGCTTTGCAGTGTTGGCGGGTTTGTAAGGCCCTTTTTCAAATGATCTTGTAAGGCGATGCAAAATAGTCTTGTGTTTCTGAAAGTCCGTTAATCGAATCCTACGACTGCCTTTCTAAAACTGCAAAACACGGCAGCAATACACGGAGTTGAATAATATGACCAGTTAATGTGTTTTCATTTATTGCTAATATAAAGATCTATATAGAACACCGATACAAGTTAATTAAAAGTTAGTTTAATTTTCCGCCATAAAGAATTTTATTTCGGAAACAAGACGTATGCATTAGTATTAGTACAAGCTAATGACATGCATCAAGATGGAAAAAAATCCGTAGGAGCAACTCGACTGAATCTACCTCTTTGAACCAATTTACTGCTTTACCGAATACTAAGACTACCATAAAAAGATCAAGTTGCACTCGGACTATTTTTTGTAAAGATATTCAAATGTAATAGTTCTAGATTTTTGTTACAATTAACATGAATAAATCGGGCACCTAATTAGGTCGAATCATCACTGGGTACAGTAACTGGTACAGTAGCTGAGTAAGATACATGTACATACGTCTTAGGCCTTTTTAAAAAATAAATTGGTTAACGGATCCGCCGCCCAATTATTTCGAAAACGTGTTGCCCACATGAAATGATGTAAAACCTGTTGCCTGTTCCTTTGCAACATAAGGATGCAGTTTTCAAAATGGCGGCATCAATTGAGCTGAGATCATACAAAAAAAAAATAAACTTAAATTTTGTTAAAGCTGCAGAGAAATATCCTAACTTCAAAGAATTCATTACTGAATATAAAGTCATTTTTATTATTTACATTTCCATATTCCATTTAATTTAATAAATAAATGAGTCAGTGAAATTTGTTACATTGTGCTTTTTCTGTTTAGAAGAAGTAGTGCCCAGCAATAAGGAGACACAGGCATATTCATTGTAATGTTAATTTGTGGAAATAGTGTTGAAAATAGGATACTCTTGCAGTCAGGATGTGCTTCAAAAAACATCAACAAAAAGTGACAGTAAAACTGAAAGTTTGTAATAATATTGACTTAAAGCTGCACTCTCACAGATATACCATTTTTACAACTTTTTTATTTTTTGTCTTGGAAAAAGCAAATTTTTGCATAAATATCTGCAAACCAATGATATATGATTGCTGACAAAAAAAGGTCGTAGATATTCATATTTCCGTTCCAAAAATAATGTTTTATGGCTTATACCGTTACTAACGGTTTAGAAAAAATGCATAAAACATCAGTTTTTGAACAGAAATATAAAATCTGCGATCTAATTTTTTGTCAGCAGTCTTATATAACTGGTTTCCACAGGTTTTCGCAAAAACTGGCTCGTTCCGAGACAAAAAATAAAAAAAAGTTGTCAAAACATTCAATCTGTGAGAGTGCAGCTTTAAAATGTGACATTATTTTAAGGTGGAAGTGTATAAAATGCTTATTTAATGATCACATTCATTTGAATTTGAAATTGGTAGGATAGAAAATTGGACTGTAAAGCCAAACATATGTGTATGACAAAGTGAGCATTTGAACATATCAATATTCATTATAATATTGAAGCATTGAATACATTGTGTTGCATAGAAATCAAAACATACTTAAGCATTTCAAATGTCATTCATATGTATCTATGAACATGTCTTTCCTGTTTGTTGTTATTTTTATCTTTTGTTTTGGATTTCGCCACAAGCGCTATGAAAAATACATGTACGTACATGTATTGTAAAAAAAATAGAATGAGTATGAAATCCTTTTTTTTTCTTTTTTTTTTCGTACCACCCGTCCAACATTTTTCCAAAAAAAATCCGTTAAAAGAGGTAAAAGACGAACTGTATAAGTACTGTTAAACATTCAAAGCAAAGGAAGAGCTAAGACATGTTGGCTCCTAGCAAAATCAACATGAATGTGACACAAGACTCGTCGTCTCCTGCTTTTCTTCGCTATCATCATCTTCTACCGAAGGCGGCGTCATTGGCAAAACGATTTTGTCAACGAGGTCTGTACTTCCAGTTTCCGGTATGGGCACGAGCAGCGCCATGGCGACCACAAGCGCCGTGCCTGAGATCCAATACAGGCTTCCCTCAAACATTGTCTCCTACAACAGAAACAAACCGAACGCTTTATATCAAGGTGATTTTCTGGTAGTTGTAAAGGAAATAAACACACACAACATAGATGTTACGCTATTACTCCTTCGAACTCTTTAAATGTTTACCAGCTGGTAATAAATGTTGACGCCCATTTACGTGACTGAAAATGACATTAAAGCAGCATGTACAGTTAAAATAACTATGTTAAGAAACGTAAGTTGACATTGACGAATTGCCTATAAAAATACAGGAGCACGTTGAATTTCCCCAAGCTAGCTTTTGTCACCACACATTCCATTGAATTGCCATGGGCACGATGCATGGTCTTACATCAAAGCAATTTCTTGTTTTTGCTCAGATAATGTTCATACAAGAAAGAAAAGATTTTCACGACCTTTAGTCCACAGAATCAAACGCAAAGAAACAGAACTCCATATGCAAGCTTTCAACAATTAAGAAAAAATCCACCGACCAGGAAGACAAGTTGTGGTCCTATTATCGCTCCGATCCTGGTCATCGTGTTCTGGGTTCCGTAACCCAAATTTCTGCAATGTAAAGCATATCTGGAAGGGCGGATCTACTTTAAAAAAAATAGAAGGTATTTTTACCTTTTTTTGACTCACCATTCACTCGCATGTCGAAGCGGTTACAAGGAGGCGGAGTTTATCCTTTCAATATCTAGGGCGTCTTGATGAAGTATTAGGCTAGTTATTGACAACATGGTGCAAAACAGTTACTTCGTCCAATAACCTCGTGTTTGAAATTCACGCGGGCAAAGCGCTCGTATATAATGGCGTTTTTGTTGATACAAAACTAGTTTGAGTTATGGTTTCATGGGTTTCGACGGTTTGGCAACCTGTTCCAAAAGGTTTGCTTGAAATAACAAATGCATGGTTTTGTGTACAAAATGTTTACACTCGTGGAGCTTTTGCATTTTGCCCTTAGTTATGAATGTCTTCAAAACAATGATATAGCAGATGATCGTTTGCCTGTTGTGTTTCAACACAGGTGTTGAATCACAGCCCGCCATGGGTTATTTTTTTTCAAAGTCAACTAGTTTTTGAATGGTAGGAACCGACGAAACCGCCTCCGGATGGGGCCTTGATATTTCCAAAAACCAGTTTTGGTTTTCGTAAAACAAACGATAAAACTGGTCTCATTTTATTTGAAACTGTTAAAACAAATACACACGTCGTGAAACCGATATTAAACCGAAACTAGTTTATTACCACCAAAAACGCCCTTAGTTTATAAACTCGGGTTGTGGGTGCAGCAAGTGTGTTTTTGATCTGTATTGATAATGTTAAACATGGAAGTGAATTTAGACTGATAGTGTACTGTTGATTGCATGAATTTTACAATTTCCTCTTGAAGGTTACAAGTTTTTAGTGATATGGTAATATGAAATTCATTCTACTATCAAGTAGCTGCGATTTCTTTACAAAATAACGTATTGTTGTTGTTGTTGTTGATGTTGTTTTGTTGTTGTTGTTGTTGTTGCTTTTAGTTAACGTAAAATATCAGCCATTTATGCAAGTGTTGTTAAAATAATTTTGTTCTGTGATATTAACGTTTAATTTCTTTTTCCGTGTGATACTGTCTTACCATATGTAACCGGCGTACGAATGAAAATATGTTCTTTTTAAGGCTGTGTCATTGATTCCGGACATTTGAACAATACTGAACTATGTATAAGACCTATGAGCCTTTCATCTACTATTGCTATCGCAATCGGAACTCCTCGGCTAATATCAAGATATGTCTATCTCGAAGCTTGCCGGAGATAGCCGAGTTGTTACGATTGTGGCTATCGGTGGAATCAGTGCTTGTGCGATCGTTTATGAACTGTTAATTCCGTAAGATGAAATATCCGTCTGTTGATTCACATACACTGGGCCGAATATTCAGAACATTGTTAAAGTTAACGACAACATTGTTAACTATGAAACGTGAAATATTAGTTAGCGTGCTCAAATATGTGAAATATTGGTTAGCGTGCTCACACATGTGAAATATTGGTTAGCGTGCTCACATATGTGAAATATTGGTTAACGTGCTCACACATGTGAAATATTGGTTAGCGTGCTCACATATGTGAAATATTGGTTAGCGTGCTCACATATGTGAAACATTGGTTAGCGTGCTCACACATCTGAGATATTGGTTAGCGTGCTCACATATGTGAAATATTGGTTAGCGTGCTCACACATGTGAAATATTGGTTAGCGTGCTCACATATGTGAAATATTGGTTAGCGTGCTCACATATGTGAAACATTGGTAAGCGTGCTCACACAAGTGAAATATTGGTAAGCGTGCTCACACAAGTGAAATATTGGTTAGCGTGCTCACACATCTGAGATATTGGTTAGCGTTATCACACATGTGCAATATTGGTTAGCGTTCAAACACATGTGAACTATTGGTAAGCGTGCTCACACATGTGAAATATTGTTAAGCGTGCTCACATATGTGAGCTATTGGTTAACGTGCTCACACATGTGAAATATTTGTTAGCGTGCGTACACACGTGAAATATTGGAAAGCGTGCTCACAAATGTGAAATATTGGTAAGCGTGCTCACAAATATGAAATATTGGTAAGCGTGCTCACAAATGTGAAATATTGTTAAGCGTGCTCACAAATGTGAAATATTAGTAAGCGTGCTCACACATTTGAAATATTGGTAAGCGTGCTCACAAATGTGAAATATTGGTAAGCGTGCTCACACATTTGGAATATTGGTAAGCGTGCTCACACAGGTGAAATATTGGAAAGCGATCTCACACATTTAAAAATAAACATTTACAGCTAAAATGCTGGCTCAAATCTTGTAAGAAATTCAGCCGATCTCAAGTGTATTCATTTAACTTGCAGATCGGTGACGATTTGAAAATTAACAACGAGGACTTTAACAATGTTGTGAACTTTTACAGAGTTCTGAACAACTGATCCATTTTGCGGCTTTGTTTATATAACTAGAAGGTTAGATAATGAATATTTTAAATAATAATATAAAATAGAAAACATACAAACTTGCAAATGACGCGATAAATTAAATGTAAACAAGCAGCATTATGCCTGTAGCGATTATAGCGATTATACCTGATCACGGTAGGGTAGGTTTCTATTGTGAGAGTCTGGATTGGCGACCAGGCGGCATACACCAAAGTCAATGCCGTAATTGCGAAACAGTTTGTGGCCAAGTCTTGACCCTGGCTATCTGCAAATTTGAAACAACTTATATACTACCCGTGTGTATAATCCTTTTCAATGAACTATTGCATTTTAGCTGAAAACCAAACACGTTGACACAATAATGATATGATGAATGTTCATTTTACGTAAAGCAAAACTAAATCATTAAAACATTGCCAATGATCATTCTTTACATGCTATATGACTCTCAATTAAATGTATGTTCACAGTGGCGTTATCGAAAAGTACCGAGTTCAATACTGGTGGCTGCAAACAGATGAAATGTCGTCAATTATTCTTGGTTATGTTTATATCTCTAGGACTCATTTAATGGACCATCTTAGCTTTAAGGGTTTTTTTCAAGATTGTGTTTTAGAAGTAGTTCACACTGTTTAGAATGATGCCTCTGCCAGAGGCTCTAGCTTTGAAGTGTTTGACATTCACAACACATATTTCACCATTTCCATCATGACTATTACGTATGCATATACTAAATGCGTTTATTAAAGCGTAATATACATGGGTTTTATAAATAGTTACAAATAAAGACCACATATTCCCGGAACAAAAATTACTCTTTCGGCCGATTAATAACCACTAAATATTGTTTGTAAGCATACCGATATACGGGAACGTGGTGGCAGACCTGGGGAAAGGTTTAATAATATCAACGGTGAATGATTTGAAAGGCTCGATACCTTTATCTCCAGCCCAGACAGGTTTAAATAACCAGCTCCTGCGTGTCCTCAGAAAAAATGTTTGTGATGGAAATATTACCTGGGAGTCTTGCTGTTACAGCCACTGCGAACGCCGCCGCTGCACCCAGACCATAAAACAGCCAGGCCGTTTTCTTTCGGCCCAGTCTGACAGGCAAGAATAAAAGTATAGAAGCTAACACACAAGAAAACTCAAAGCAAAAAAACACATCTTATTTACTTTTTAAAAATAATTATTCTTTGACTGTTTCTCTTTTAAAGACAAAACGACACACATATAAAATCTTAAACACAAACACTAACACACACACGAACACGCACGCGCACACGCACGCGCACGCGCACACGCACACACACACACACACGTTTTTCACACGCAGCAATTAGAAGATATTCTAAGCAAACATAGTTCAAGCCGTACCTGTTCTGAAGCCAGATGCTGATAAATTGTATTGGGCTTGAAGCGAGGCCTAAAATAAACATGTTCATGAACAGATTTCCGGACAGCCTAGGTACACCAAACTGGATCCCGTAAGAAGTAATCCCCAAGGTCATCCTGCAAATGAAGGTTAATGTCACAGTGAATGAAGGTCATATTGGGTGTTATTCTCAGTGGTCAAAGTGGGTCAATGTCAAAGACCATATCCAGGCAACCCAAAGGTTCACACGTTTTGATAACATTTATAGGTCATATGTTGTGAATAAAAATATAGACGAACGGGAATGATGGAACAGGACATGTTTGAATGTTTGATTTAAATATATTCACAAAAGCACACCATTTTAGACTACTGTATTGTGACGATGTAACGAAGACACGAACTTACCAAACTATCATAAATAGGCACGTATACAGTCGCAGTTTTTTTTTCTTTAAACAAGTCGCTTAAGAAATATTTCTGGTCCCCGCTTTCTGCGTTTTCCTTCCTTATATAGTCCAAGCTCTTGGGGACAGGCTTCCTGTTAAATTGCGCCATCTTTTTTACTATTTTTTTTTGGCATCCTCGATTCTGTCATGACCGATATACCAACGAAAACTCTCAGGAACAAACCTAAAAACAATGGAAATACATGTAAGGTCAACTAGCCCAACTAAGCCCATTTATGGTACATACACTATCCATTTAGTTTTAGAAATTTTTGTTTAAGGATATTAATATATGTGGTTCACTAAACAAAAAAAGATTCTGTGGGAATACAACTACGTCGCAGAACCTTGGCGAAGGTCTACAGAAACGTACGGAGCCATCTAGAATCTGCTGACAAAAGCAACTAATAGCACCAATTTACCAGTATGTGAACAGAAGAGGGATTCCAGTGGCGGCGGTGGCAATGTGGATCCACAACCAGTCGTTCAGGGCCCAGCAGACGAGGGCAAACAGCGAAGTTTCTATGGCCCAGGAAGGGATAGCCACAACCCACGTCCTCCAACGAGCCTGACGAAACAATCACAAATATGTACTAACACAGTAAGTCATATGGTTTACATCGGTCTACCTTCGCCACCGAGATTACCAATTATATGGATAGTAAAACAGTGGTTTGTACATAATACATTTGACCTCACGCTCAACTTTTAGTATGGGATGTGGACACTATTTTCTGCGGCTAGGCTGTACTGAACAGTGAGTTCGAATCCCGCGGAAACCCCGATTAGGAATCGGAAGACGGCGAACATTACCCAGGAAACAGAAAACGCGGTGCCAATGTTGAGGAGGACAAGCGCCAATATGGATGCAAAGAAAGGCTTCCTTCGGCCAATAAGGTCGGCGACCTGGCCATATGCGATGTTTCCCACGAAGACGCCGGCCATCTGGATGGAGGTTATAGTTGAGGAGATCCACTCGCGGTCATAAACGGAAAACTTAAATTTGGAAAATTAAAATCACGCATTTGTTTGGTAATTATGTGTACGAGTTGGCCCTTTCTTCGACATATACTAGTAATTAATTTCATTCAACGGAAGTAAACGAACATTGATTGTTATTCTGTATTTTAATGCTAGTGGGACGTGCATACCCGAGACACTATAGTATTCATCTCATCGTTGAACGTAAACTTTTCGCACGGTTTGGAAACACCATTCAGATGGATTGTGCAGACCTCCCACCGGGAATCATTGACCGCCGCTCCACTCGTGATGTTTCCGGGCTCTATTCCCTCAGAGCACCAGAATGATAGATAGAATGATTATAAATTATATTCTATTCTTGATTTCGTATGATATAAAACAAACGACATCAAGAAATGAATGTTACTATGGTAATCATCATCATCATCATCATCATCATCATCATCATCATCATCATCATTTCTGTCTTATGTTGTATCTTATGCCAAACATTTGCCAATGGGGAAAATCTGCCCCGCTCATCCACTTAATAAGTTGACATGACTGTGACAGCATGTATTAATATGATTAGTCGACATTAAACAAGTCGGCACGAGCACTTGATCACATCATCAGTTTATGCTTCCAAACATTTGAATAACATATATTTGCGATAAATCCATACACTGATTATAACCGATTATTCCAAGCGTTGCAACCATTGTTGGAGGTTTAAACGTCTGATTTTGACAGAAATAATGATAGTTTTTCACCTACCTGAGTGTTTGGATAGAAGTGCAGAAGAAACATTGAAGGCGATTGGTAAACTTGGAAGTAACAAGACATGTTCCATTGATAATATTTTGTATGAGCACTTTAAAGCCAGTGTCCCGATTTTGATTAAGCCCTTACATTTATTTTTCAATACCATTCTTGAAAGGAAACATTCCCCTGGTCCTGGGCTAACGGTGCAATAATCTCTGTATTTAAAAAAGGAGATCAGTCGGATCCCAATAATTATAGGGGCATTACGTTGATCAGTTGCTTTGAAAAATTATTTACATTTTTTAAACGGGAGGCTTACAGAATGGACTAAGGCGTATGATGTTCTCACTGATGCTCAATTTGGCTTTAAGAATAATTATTGTACCGTTGATCCTAACTTTATTCTACGTTCTCTGATTCAAAGGCAGCTAAATTCTAAGCAGAAGTTCTACTGTTGTTTTGTTGACTTTTAAAAAAAGCATATGAATGCATTGATAGGAGTAATATGTGGTATAAAATCAAGTATCGATGGCTAATAATTGATAGTATTTTTTGGCTCTGTTACGTTCAATGAACGAAGAAGTGAAGCTTTATTGTTAAACATGTAGGTACATTGCCTGATTTCTTTGACAGTAATGTCGGATTATTTCAAGGGGAGATAACTTCACTGATCTGTTTTTCCCTATTATTAAATGCCATTGAGTTACATATGCGGCAAGGAACCAAAGCCGGGCTCACCATTGATGAATTTAATATTTACCTATTGTTGTTTGCTGACGTCGATGCCGCTGTACTAAGAAGACCTTCAGAAATCACTTGATCGGTTAGAAACTTATTGTAATAGTTGGAAACTCAAGAGTAAATGTTGAGAAAACTAAAATTGTTGTCTTCAAAAAAGGTGGTAGACTTTTGCGAACTGATAAATAGAAATATGCCGGTGTCGATGTTGAAATAGTTAACTCTTTAAATTACCTAGGTGTAGTACTAACGTCTGGTGGTTCTTTTGCTGAAGCAGCTAAAACTTTCGCTGGAAAAGGTCTTCCATCAATGAATGGCTTGCTTTATTTTATAAAAGATACAACTGTTCCAGTTAAAATTATGTTTAATCTGTTTGATTCATAAGTTTTGTCTGTACTTAATAATGGGTCGGAGGTTTGGGGAATTGGGAAATATGAGTGCTTTGAAAGAGTGCAAAAACGATTTTGTAAATGTATACTTACAGTAAAACGGTCTACAAATACATTGTCTTTAAACAGTGCACTAGGTCGGTTTCCGCTGTATATCGAACGATATATTCGGATTATTAAATATTTTATCGAACTATTCACTAGCAAAACTGATAATTGGTTTTTAAGGACAACTATCGGTAAAGAATTAAGAGAGATAAATGCAAACCATGCTGTTAGAAATTGGGTCTCAAATGTTCGAGATGTTTTGCAGCATTTGGAATTTCATGACGTGTGGCTTTTTTCAGAAACAGTAAATATGACTGCCTTTGTACCTTTGATTAGAAATAGGCTCCGAGATATATTTCAGACTGTAGAGTGGGTATGGAAAGTTGTTGCTCATTATTTAAATATAAAGAACTCGAAGATACATTCGAAGTTTCAAGTTATATTTATAAATTAGATAACATTAAGTAGAGACAAGTACTTGCAAAATTAAAACTATCATCCCATAGATTAAATATTGAAGTTGGCAGACATACTACCATTGTAAGAAATGATAGGAAGTGTACATTTTGTAACTTAAATGATTTGGAAGACGAGTACCATTTTGTCTTAAAATATCTAGTGTATGCTGATGTTCGTAGAAATTATATACCAAGATACTTTTCAAACATCCTAGTATGGCCAAGTTTATTTTTCTACTGCAAACTGATACTAAATCACTTCTTGTTAAATTAGTATTTTTGTTTTGTTTTAAAGCCTTTGAAATAAGAAAGAACAATGCCTAATTGTTATATTAATGAATTGACACCAAAAAGACGAGTTGTATATGTCTTTGTATTAACTTTTTGCATGCCTTTTGTTTTGTTTTTCTGTTGCTGTTTATTCACAAATGATTTATCTCTGATCTATTTGTATTAGGTTCCTTTATAAACGGCAATGTCGCCGCTATTTTTATGTGTCATTCTATTTCTTTCCGCGATTTCCAAGGTTTATGTGTAAAATGATATATTTAACATTCTCACTTTCATATCAACCATCATGCACGATGATGTGTATGTAACTTGGTTGATGTTTTCTTTTTTTCTTTTCATTTTTGTGTAATTTCTAAAAAAATATGTTTATGATACAAAAATAATCTAAACCGCATTGTAATGTAACTATGTTTGTTTTGATTGATTGTGTGTGTGGATGTGTATTCTATATTTCTGTTTTATATTTGTGTAATGTGACGATGAGCTGTGTATGCTGAAGTCAATAATACATTTTCTGTTCTGTTCCCTGTTCTGTTCAAAACATCGGTAAAATGAAATAAGTAAAGAATGACTTAAAAATACTTACAGCGATGGAATCACTCAATGGATAATATTGTTATCCCAAAAAGCAAGATTTATTGTTGAAAAAATATAACTCCAAACAAAATGGAAATAACGAATGGAGGCTTAAATTATAACAGTTCGGTCACACGGACTTACTTTTCTGACATTCTCTCGACTTAATGTGGCGTAAATTATTTCAATAATATTGACATTCATTTTATGGTCTCAATTTTAATGGCGAGATTTATTTCCTTGCGTATTTCATTTACAAAGCACTCGTTCAGCATCAGTTTTTATCATCAATCATAGGTTCTATTAAACCGATGATAATTGACAATCCTGAAGAATAGCTGGGGTCTGTTTAAGTATAGGGATTCATGCCGAAAGCATGGTAATGGGGCTAAGTCACCTATTTCTTTCCAAATCCTTATTATTCATTTGAATGTAGTTCCCACTGATTTGAATTCAAATATCCCAGCAAAAGAAATCAATCTGATTTCAGTTTTACTCCATTTATTGCTAATATAAAGATTTATATAGAACACCGATACAAGTTAATTAAAAGTGAGTTTAATTTTCCGCCATAAAGAATTTTATTTCGGAAACAAGAGGTATGCATTAGTATTAGTACAAGCTAATGACATGCATCAAGATGGAAAAAAAATCCGTAGGAGCAACTCGACTGAATCTACCTCTTTGAACCAATTTACTGCTTAACCGAATATTAAGACTACCATAAAAAGATCAAGTTGCACTCGGACTATTTTTTGTAAAGATATTCAAATGTAACAGTTCTAGATTTTTGTTACAATTAACATGAATAAATCGGGCACCTAATTAGGTCGAATCATCACTGGGTACAGTAACTGGTACAGTAGCTGAGTAAGATACATGTACATACGTCTTAGGCCTCTTTTTTAATAAATTGGTTAAAGGATCCGCCGCTCAATTATTTCGAAAACGTGTGTGTTGCCCACATGAAATGATGTAAAACCTGTTGCCTGTTCCTGTGCAACATAAGGATGCAGTTTTCAAAATGGCGGCCTCAATTGAGCTGAGATCATACAAAAAAATAAATAAACTTAAATTTTGTTAAAGCTGCAGAGAAATATCCTAACTTCAAAGAATTCATTACTGAATATAAAGTCATTTTTATTATTTACATTTCCATATTCCATTTAATAAATAAATGAGTCAGTGAAATTTGTTACATTGTGCTTTTTCTGTTGAGAAGAAGTAGTGGCCAGCAATAAGGAGACACAGGCATATTCATTGTAATGTTGATTTGTGGAAATAGTGTTGAAAATAGGATACTGCACTCTCACACACAGATATACCATTTTTACAACTTTTTTATTTTTTGTCTTGGAAAAAGCAAATTTTTGCATAAATATCTGCAAACCAATGATATATGATTGCTGACAAAAAAAAGGTCGTAGATATTCATATTTCCGTTCCAAAAATAATGTTTTATGGCTTAAACCGTTACTAACGGTTTAGAATAAATGCATAAAACATCAGTTTTTGAACAGAAATATAAAATCTGCGATCTAATTTTTTGTCAGCAGTCTTATATAACTGGTTTCCATAGGTTTTCGCAAAAACTGGCTCGTTCCGAGACAAAAAATAAAAAAGTTGTCAAAACATTCAATCTGTGAGAGTGCAGCTTTAAAATGTGACATTATTTTAAGGTGGAAGTGTATAAAATGCTTATTTAATGATTACATTAATTTTAATTTGAAATTGGTAGGAGAGAAAATTTGACAGACTCAGTAAAGCCAAACATATGTGTATGACAAAGTGAGCATTTGAACATATCAATATTCATTATAATATTGAGGCATTGAATACATTGTGTTGCATAGAAATCAAAACATACTTAAGCATTTCAAATGTCATTCATATGTATCTATGAACATGTCTTTCCTGTTTGTTGTTATTTTGATCTTTTGGTTTTGGGTTTCGCCACAAGCGCTATGAAAAATACATGTACGTACATGTATTGTTAAAAAATTAGAATGAGTATGAAATCCTTTTTTTTCGCACCACCCGTCCAACATTTTTCCAAAAACATCCGTTAACCAATTAATAAAAAAATGGCCTTATGTGTTATTAAACATAATCTAAAATGTATGCAACTGCGCTTCGATAATTGTATACAGATTGTTACATTCCAAAAGATCTCACATGGACAAGTCTTGCCCGAGACGAAACTCTTGGAGTGATGTACGATGGCATCTAACGTAATTGATTTCAGCTGGTTTATCACCTACCATGTAATTTTACGACCCATAATTAAAAAAATAAGCAACTGTTTTTAAGCTCTCGATCTGTTTCGATGTCAAAATAATCACTAAACAAATATGTGGTAAAAGATCTAGGTCGATAAAGTCTTGGTTTCACGTATACGTGTTATGAGATGTTAAATTAGTATAAACAATTATCTATTCAGATAAAATAAATTCAATAAAAGGATGAA
This sequence comes from Mya arenaria, assembly GCF_026914265.1. Taxonomy (NCBI): domain Eukaryota; kingdom Metazoa; phylum Mollusca; class Bivalvia; order Myida; family Myidae; genus Mya; species Mya arenaria. The sequence continues at coordinate 69,769,176 of NC_069129.1, read as the reverse complement.
TTACAAAACTGCTTGTTCTTATTGTACGAGCTTAAGTGTAAGTTAGTTTAAAGAAACGGTATGATTACTACATAAACCTTTGCAATTTTAAATAAGAAAACAAACACAGAATATGTTGTGTGACTGAAACAAAAGCACTGCAAGCGAATGACAACACTCACCTGGGGACGACGCTCACAGCCACACTGAGGCTATCACACTCACTGACAGCGACACCGAGGCTTTCACAATCGCTGACAACGACACCGAGGCTATCACACTCACCGACAACAACACCGAGGCTATCACACTCGCTGACGAACACAAAGGTCATCACACTCACCGACAACGACACCAAGGCTATCACACTCACCGACAACGACACCAAGGACATCACAATCACCTACAACGACACCGAGGCTATCACACTCGCCGACGACGACACTGAGGCTATCACACTCACCGACAACGACAACAAGGCTATCACACTCACTGACAACGACACCGAGGCTATCACACTCACCGACAACGACACCGAGGCTATCACAATCGCTGACCACGACACCGAGGCTATCACACTCACCGACAACGACACCAAAGGCTATCACACTCGCTGACAACGACACCAAGGCAATCACAGTCGCTGACAACGACACCAAGGCTATCACACTCGCTGACAAAGACACCAAGGCTATCACACTCACCGACAACGACACCAAAGGCTATCACACTCGCTGACAACGACACCAAGGCTATCACAGTCGCTGACAACGACAACAAGGCTATCACACTCGCTGACAACGACACCAAGTCTATCACACTCACCGACAACGACACCAAGGCTATCACACGTACTCGCTGACGACACCGATGCTATCACACTCGCCGACAACGACACCAAGGCTATCACACGTACTCGCTGACGACGCCGATGCTATCACACTCGCTGACAACGACACCAAGGCTATCACACACACCGACAACGACACCTATGCTATCACACTCGCCGACAACGACACCAAGGCTATCACACTCACCGACAACGACACCAAGGCTATCACACGTACTCGCTTACGACATCCAGGCTATCACACTCGCCGACAACGACACCAATGCTATCACACTCGCTGACAACGACACCGAGGCTATCACACTCACCGACAACGACATCAAGGCTATCACACTCGCCGACAACAACACAAAAGCTATCACACACACCGACAACGACACCGAGGCTATCACACTCGCCGACAACGACACCAAGGCTATCACTCGCTGACAACGACACTAAAGCTATAAGAGTCGCTTACCACGACACCAAAGCTACCACACTCGCTGACAACGACACCAAGGCTATCACACTCACCGACAACGACACCTATGCTATCACACTCACCGACAACGACAACGAGGCTATCACACTCACCGACAACGACAACGAGGCTATCAGAGTCCCTTGGCAAGTTCAAGTTATTACCATTACTGTCACTGATCCTTCCATAGAATGTACACATGCCATACTGGACCAGTGTAAGTTTGAGTAAGCTCCCTTAGAACAGTACATCAGTGTATTGAAGAACTGTGGACCAGAACTTTCATACTTCTTATGGAATTTCTCCATACCTCGAGGAAGTGACAAGCGTTATTAATAGTTTTACACAAAACATTTTCCTTTGACGTCTACCTTAAGTGTACGAAATTAGAATGTTCCATCTCTAAATACATATAATATCAGTTTAATATAACATACTGGTAACCGCTTTGTGGAACTAGTTTTTTTAATCAGAACGATTTCATTCCGAATGATCTAGGTTGAACAGATTAGTATGGGATGGTGGCTGATTTCTACCATTTCGTATTTTCGTGCCGCGGAAATTATGACAAAACGAAAATACCCCAAATGGCCAAATAAAAAGTAAACTTGGATGATTTATTTTTTTTGGCGGGGGGGGGGGGGTGCCCCCAATGGATCCGCTAGTGTCTTCCTCCTACTCGTCATTCAATTTTTAAAACCACGTTGCTTCGGTTTCTTAAAGGTATTTTAGCCATGCACTAACACATATATATTAACTTAAAAATAAAACTGTGTTGCTTATTATAGTAAAACTTATATTTAAACTTTCATATTATCTTACATTTTATGAATTACTTATAAATATAACGGACGTGGAAAGATGTACACACATAAATCTATGTATTGACATAGATTAAAAAAACATTTTCTGGAATGTGTCAAACTTGAAAGAATTGATCATTTTAACCACCGACCTATTAACCACTAAGTCTCCTTTAACACCTTTCTCGAGGTCCCATGTGTGGTGGTCCCAGCATATAGCACTTTATTACGGCCGACTGCCGGGATCGTTATTAAATGCCATTTGTATTAAGCAGTGCCACATTTTGGTCCCAACCCTGAATCGATTTTAAAAGTCCCGGCTTTTCCAATAACCGGTTCCGGGACCCGGCAGATATAACCGACATGTTTTTGTACTTCCGCACAATCGTAACAACTCGGCCATCTCCGGCAAGCTTCGCCATATCTTGATACTAGCCGAGGAGTTCCGATTGACTTCCGCATTGAAAATGGCAACGGAGTTTACAGAAAATTCAGTGAAAGAATTTATTCTGCGCAAAGGAGGACGGGTTAAAAATCATGAACTTGTAACACATTTTAAAAACTTCCTAAATGACTCAGCCAGAAAAGGTGACCATAATGCAGTTTTATATTTTATTCAAAATTGTTAGAATTGCAGTCATTGAAATTAAACTTTTGCAGTTTTGGATGAACAAGCAAGAAATTTATATTCTATTGCATGGCATATTTTTTTTAACAAGCCCTATTATATAAAATTCAAAATTTGAGCAAGCCCGGTGAACATTTTACCATTGCCGGGCTTGTGGGCTTGTGTTATTTTTGACCGCTGGAGTTGGTCTGAAACTGAGCAGTTATGGCCTAATGACACTGGAAGAGTGAGACACTTTTTTCTGTGGAGCAATATTTAAGTGTTTTAGATTCTTAGTCCCGATCACATTGTCAGTATTGTTATAATGACTTTAAATATCATATCTAACTTGATGTTATGCAGGCCATGCCCTTGCGCCATGGCCGCGGAAACATCTGAATGGCTCAAGGAAATTGGTGAAGATGGGCCAACTGGCATACTCATTTTTCTGTAGCTGATTTGATTAAAAGCGCTAGTTCGATTAGTAATATACAAATCGTGATCATTTTAACACTGATATAATGCACCAGTCAATTGTAACCACTGCCCCCTCAGGTCCGGAGAATAGCGGGGACTTTGACTTTCGGTCCAGCCAACCCCGGCTAAAATCCCCATCCTGCGGGGACGAACAGATGGTAAAATCCCCGCCAAATGCCCCTGCACCCCAGGAACCCTAGGTAAGGCCCATTCCCCGCTATATTAAAGCGAAGAAAAAACCATGGCATTCACCCGGCACTGCGGGGCCACCTGAAAGGTAAAAACACGGCCCATTTCCCCGGCTATCCCCGGTATTCCCCCGGACCTGGGGGGGGCCGTGGTTACAATTGACTGGTGCATAACAGGGATTCTCATTGGTCTGCACATCATTAGAAGGTTATATGCAGCCAAATGTAATGTGGTTGCTTTCATTTCATCTTTTAATGATCACAATTACAGACTGGAAAAAATGGCATTAATGTCAAGTTAAATTCTTGTACTCCGGCAAAAAAGAGATGGCAATAATTAATAACTCCCCTATTGTACACCCCCATCTACTTAAAAAACTTGCCACGGTCATGTTCCTACATCATTTACTTGACAAATTGGTGTCTTGTAAATGCTCAGTATGCAAATGATCTATTAAAACTTCAAAAAAAACAACACAGTGGTATGTGCTGATATTGTCAGGACAGTGGCCTGGCAAAGATTTGGATGGTTGCCTGTAGGTTGGGATAGACAAATCATAGGAGCGACCATATCTTCCAAGAAACGTGACATGAATGTTTATAAAGTTAAAGTGGCGTGTTGCATACAAGTCCCAGGTCTGTACCTCGAATGTTAAAGTCACACTTAGAAGTTAAATGTCAAAATGAGTTCTGTTAACAGGACTAGTCTGGACTAAACCTTGTCCGTGCTGTATCTTGACCATGCTTTATAGGATTTTCAAAAAAATTGCCATGGAGGTTCACCATAATGAAATGGAGTGTTGCAGTTTCCACATATTGTTGAACTCCATTTTATTTTGTGTTGCAATAACATGGAAAAGCATTATGTGATATCTGTGTCTTAACACTCTTTCAAGGGGCTGGACAAGTAGCCATTTGGCATCTAATTAAATTATATCTCCTGCATGTGTAAATCGTGATCTTATAATATTTGGACATACATGCACCTTCATGGATATGATGGCCCCTAGGTAAATGTAAATATATGAATGTGTATAAGTCGAGTTCCTTGCAACTATCCATCACAGTATCCCAGTAATTTTTGAAGTGTTTCAGCCTCTGCCTCTGTCATTTTGTACTTATTATTTGTGAGTTATTTACAGTGCAATTTATCATGAATAAATTGTATTATATTATTATAATGAAATACTAGTATGTCTGAACTTGATTGGTCAGAACAAAATAATTATATTCTCTTCATCTTTTCAGAGGAAATGAGAGAAAAATTTAAGAACTATGTCAACACCCTTGCTACAATTAAGCTGGATGAGGTAATAATCAACTTCGGTTTATACAGTTAATTACTTCAGTTTGACCTATAAACAAAGAGAATGTTTGTGTAATCAGCCTTAAAATTGCTGATAGATGTTATATTACTTTTAAAACTGTTTTGCTGGAAGCATTATATGAGGTGGCAGTATCAGATATTGATGGTGATTTTGTTTTTGGATATGATTATTATACATGTATAAAATTAAATCCAAATATTTGTTTTCACTGATTTTGAATGAATCTCGTTACCACCACCTTACCTATGAATTAATGTTTTATAAAGTGGTTAGTGTAGGGTCAAACCCCAAAACCTGATTTCATATCTGTATATACATGCTGTAAGTATCAATTAGCACTAAAAACATTGTAGACAACATGACATGAATAAGACATAGTTATGTTTCTTAAAATGTTTTTCATGTGCCCAGAACAAGGAGAAAGTTTTGATGTTGAAGAAGAGGTACATGTATGACACAGGGGGTGGGGCAGAGCCTGACCAAGGGGCCAGGGCACAGTCAGAACCACCTGGCAACACCATGGCAGGAGGAGGTATTTATCAAGGAGTTTAGTATGTTGGGTTGATACATGGCTATATGCATTGATACAGGCTAATAATGCTTGACATGCTGCTGGTTCAATTTTAGAGAGCATAGGGACAAAATGACTACAGTACAATGTATATTAATAGTGATGATTTCATTGTCCGATAGACAGAAGAACATAATTTTTATGTATAATTCTCTTTGCAATTCATTAGAGAAAACTGTAACATAAGATTCTGATGATAATATGGGTTTTGTTTCGGTGTTCTTTTCCAGAAGACAGGGTTGATGGTCGCCTGAGGTCACGTGTCCAGA